>NC_041384.1:731788620-731841535 GCF_002162155.2 Triticum dicoccoides | reverse complement strand
ATTGCACCGCCTGTTCTTCCAGCTGGGGAATGGTTTTCCCGCATTTTTTGGCAGCTACTTGTCGGCTCGAGCTCGAACTCGCTTCCCTCTGTAGTCGTGCTCGATGTGCCATCCTGAGTTGGCGCTCATAGTCAGAGTCAACAGGCTTGGGAGCTGGTGGTCTAGCCATACGAATGAAGTGGTCAATCTTTTCCTCAGGCACATTCTCCCTTGGCGGCGGTGCCGGTTTCGGTCCAAAATGGGCATCCACTTGGGCCTGCACTATGCTTCGTTTTGCTCCTCGTTCATGTCATAAGGCCTCTGAGGAAGAGGAGCGAGGCTGCTTGGACCATATTTATACCGCTTGCCTCCGCCTGTATCTCCTGTACTACCTCGACTCGTACCGCTACGCACCATAGCTGCGGCGTGTCTCTTCTGCCATTGATGAGGCGGCGGAGACGGATGACGTGGCTGAGTTGGAGCAGGAGTCTGCTCACGCATTGGTGGACTTGGAGGAGCGGGAGTTTGCTGACACGGTGGCAGCCTTTGAGGAGGAGTCGGCTCACGCGTTTGTGGACTTGGAGGAGCGGGAGTCTGCAGACACGATGGCAGACTTCGAGGAGGAGTCGGCTCACGCGTTCATGGACTTGGAGGAGCGGGAGTCCCCTGACTCAGTGGCGGACTTCGAGGAGGAGTCGGCTGACGCGGTGTCGGTGGCCTTCCAAAGATGATGCAATCCTTTCTCCATAGGATGATACGATGTATGGCCTCTCCTAGTGTGTGCTCGTCGTCACCCCCAGGAATGTTAAGCTCTAGCCCCGAATATTGGCCCACCACCTCATCAACCAAGACACGAGCATAGCCTGCTGGAATCGGGGTGTATTGAAAGGTTGCTTCAGGGGTATTTGTAAAAGCAAGGGCGTCCGCCACCTTCATGGATATGTTCTTCATTTTGAAGTGTAGCTCACAGTTAGTGTTCTCTGTGATGTCATCCACAGGGTATGTATCCAGCTGTGCGTTGCCCGGGGCGGAACCAACACTGCTTCTCGGCATGGATGGGACGGTGCTATCCAATGCTGGACGATCATCTGCTTGCTGTTGCCGCTGCTGAGACCCCCTTTCCTGGCTAAGTGAGTCGATTTGCTGCTGCTGCTGGAATTTGAGTGCCAAGTCCGCGTGCCTTGCTTCTAGGCCTTGAAGGCGTTTTGCGTCCTGCTTCCTCTGCTCCTCCCCCAGCTTCCTCTTCTTCTCCTCCTCCCTCTTCTTTCTTGCACGGCTCCTATAGTCGTTGTTCCATTCCGAAAAGCCCTCATACTAGGGAATAACGCCCTTGCCTCGTGTTCTTCCTGGGTGTTCAGGATTTCCCAGGGCGCGCGTAAGCTTGTCGTTCTCTCTCTTGGGCGTGAACACCCCCTTTATAGCATCTTCTATTGCGTCAAGTAATTTTTGTTCGGCTCCTTTTAGACTTGCCTTCTTCGAAACCTCGCGTGTCTTTGGGTCGAACTCCCCCCCATGAGCATAGAACCAAGTTCTACACCTGGGGGGCCAGCTCCTAGTAGCCGGAGTGACCCCTGCATCCTCCATATCTTGCTCAGACTTATCCCACGTAGGTATTGCCACCGCGTAGCCACTTGGCCCCAGCCTATGGAACTACGTCTTTTTTGCGGCATTGGCCTTGTTTTTTCTTGACCGTTCCTTGAATTCCATGAATTCCACAAAAGCGGGCTAGTGTTTTCTTTGCTTCGCCAGTGCTCCCTGAATTCAGGAGTCTTCATGTCTGCAGCGAGGTAGTTGGCCCATACAGTTTTCTTGTGGGTGTTGAATGCAATTGCCATCTTCTTAAGAGCTGCGCCCTTGACTTTCTGCACATCTGCATCAGTGAAATAATCTGGTAGGGTGAAATGATCCATCAGAGATTCCCAAAGATTGTCTTTTGCTCTGTCGTCGACCCAAGTAACATCTGGACGTTTAGTTTTTGGCTCTTTCCATTCTTGAATGGAGATCGGGAGTTGGTCCTTCACAAGAACTCCGCACTGACGAACGAACTTGTTCACAATGTTCTTAGGTGAAAGGGGTTCGCCACAAGCTTTGATGGAATCGATGTTGTACTTTACACCCTCGTTCAACTTTTTGTCCGGGCCTCGCTTTCTCCTGCTGTCTGTAGAAGCAGATTTGCTCGATCCGGAGGGCTGAAAGAAGAAAGATCGATTCATTAATATATCTTCAAATAAAAAAACATGTGATGATCACTAGATGCTTGCTTATATAAATATACCTCACCAGTAGTCTTTGTTATTTCAAGATCAACATTGTCTGTGTCATCATAATCATAGTTCATGACTTCATCAGCTCGGTCCTCCTGATCGAATATCTTATCATCACCCTCCCCGGTATTGTTCAGATATTGGGAGCCGTCATCTGCTTCATTCAGATCATCTGGCCTGGTAGGGCTGCGTATGGTCTCGAACATGGCCTCTTCTCCCTCTCTGCCGGTATTGTCTGCCATATCTTTTACTTAACACTAATCCAGAAGAAATATAAAACAATTTAGTATTCAAATTACAATGCATGGATGCAATCAATAAGGAAAAACTGAATCATATAGTACATAATATGCATCGTCTTTAATAATATATAATCTCGAACACATCGTCTCGAATAATATATAATCTCGAATACATCGTCTAGAATAATCATTGGCTAGGTAGATAATAAATGTCGAATACTACAGAAGAAGGCGTCGCGGGGTCGGGCCGGGGGCGGCGACGGAGACGAGGGCGTCAACGGGGACGGGGGGGGGCGACGGCAACTGCGCGCGATGGGGGCGGCGACGGGGATGGCGCGGGACGGGGGCGGTGACGGCGTCGATCGATCGGGGCAGGCGGTGCTTCGATGGGGAAACAGAGGGAGAATGAATTTTTTTCAAGTGCTGCTTATATAGAAGGCACCTTTAGTACTGGTTGAAGCCACCAACCGGTACTAAAGGTCTGTTTTGGCCAGGCGAAGCGGCGGGAACCGCACCCCTTTAGTACCGAGTGGTGGCCCTAACCGGTACTAAAGGCCCCCCCCCTTTAGTACCTGTTGGAGCCACGACCCGTTACTAAAGGGGGTGCGCTGGCGCAGGTGCGGTGCGGCAAGTTTAGTCCCACCTCGCTAGCCGAGGGGCGTCCGCACTGGTTTATAAGCCCCAGTGCGGCAGCTCCCTCGAGCTCCTCTCCAAAGCAGGCCTACTGTGACTATCTGTTCTCTGCTGTCATGTGGGCCTACTCGGCCTTTGCGGGCCTGCATCCTGGCCCAATAACACGTTGGATTTCTAGTCGTATGCAGGCCGCTCTGGCCCAGTAGGCGAGCTTTTTTTTTTTTTTTTGCTTTATTTATTTTTGAGTTGTTTTTTGTTGTATTTAGAGTTGCTTTGTGAATATTTTTCCTTTAGGTACAAAAAATTGCTAACTTTCTATTAGTGCCGGTAGTTTTTAAATTTGAATAGTTTAAATTTTGAATTATTTGAAATTTGTGTGAATCACTAGTTTGTGAATAATTTGAATATTAGTGTGTTTTATCATTATATTCAATTTTTGTAATAGATTTTTGAATATTTTGTGTGAATCACTAGTTTGTGAATATTTTGAATTATTTGAATAGATTTTTGAGTGATTCTTTTTTCGTATGTTTAATATTAGTGTGTTTTGTCATTATATTCAATTTGTTAATGCCTATGTTATTTAAAAAGTGAAATGCCTTTGTAACAGATGAGTTTTTGTCCGAAACCATGATACTTCGAAAGAGATTGTCCATTTTGTACACGATCGAAGTGCATCCAGTTTTTGTGGTAACCCTCTCTACTTTTTTGCACATTCTATGTGGGTGAAATTATGATACCATGCCAACTTTCAACCATTTCCGAGTTCATTTGAAGTGCTTTTCAATTTCAGGGCCATTTAGCTGAAAAAATCAGTAAATGCATGAAAGAATTTGTTTGCACATAAAATTTCTTCACGTTTGAAATGCCAAAACACATAACTACCCTAACTATTACAGAGATTCCCTCCTGGGTGTGAAACACAAAAGAAAGTGATGATAGTGAAGCCGATCACATCCCAGATCTTTGGGTGTGAAACTTTTTCTTCGCGTGTGTCCCTTTGCGCCGTAGCCATGGAAAATCTTCATCATTTAACGGGATGCTCGGGTCAATATTCACTGTGATTGGAGCAATTTCATCAAAATTTTCATAATCTTCTGACATGTCTGTCTTGTCATCCACTCCCACGATGTTTCTCTTCCCAGAAAGAACTATGTGGTGCTTTGGCTCATCGTATAATGCATTCGCTTCCTTACCTTTTCTTTTTCTCGGCTTGGTAGACATGTCCTTCACATAGAAAACATGTGCCACATCATTGGCTAGGACGAATGGTTCATCTGCATACGTAAGATTGTTGGGATCCACTGTTGTCATTCCATACTGCGGGTCTCTTGTTACCCCGCCTCGTGTCATATTGACCCATTTGCACCAAAACACAGGGACCTTCAAACCACGTCCATACTCAAGTTCCCATATGTCCTCTATGTAACCATAATATGTTTCCTTTCCCGTCTTGGTTGTTGCATCAAAGCAGACACCACTGTTTTGGTTGGTGCTCTTCTTATCTTGGACGATCGTGTAAAATGTCTTACCATTTATCTCGTACCCTTTGAAAGTCATCATATTA
Organism: Triticum dicoccoides; assembly: GCF_002162155.2. NCBI lineage: Eukaryota > Viridiplantae > Streptophyta > Magnoliopsida > Poales > Poaceae > Triticum > Triticum dicoccoides. Next base: position 731,836,850 of record NC_041384.1, on the reverse strand, counting down.
GAAGATGGTAACTGGGACAACGAGTACTGGTCATCTTCAATAGAGGTGTCGTGCATGGTACATGTCTGCAACCAGCCCGCGAAACTCCTAGTTTGTTCATGTGTAATCCAGTCATCAGACTGCTCTTGGTGTTTGGAGCGTAGAAAATTCTTGTGTTCGTCCATATACGGAGCCACCAAGGCGGAATTCTGTAGAACTGTGTAGTGTGCTTCAGTGAGAGAATGTTCATCCATACATATTATTTGATTCCCTCCTAGCAATGCCTTTTCCATCTAGTCTGCCCTTATGCCGCGATTCAGGAACACCAATCGGCTTAAGGTCAGGAATAAAGTCAATACAAAACTCAAAGACCTCCTCATTTTCATGGCCCTTGGAGATGCTTCCTTCTGGCCTAGCACGGTTATGAACATATTTCTTTAAGACTCCCATGAACCTCTCAAAGGGGAACATATTGTGTAGAAATACAGGACCCAAAACGTTAATCTCTTCACATAGGTGAACTAGGACGTGCGTCATGATGTTGAAGAAGGATGGTGGGAACACCAACTCGAAACTGACAAGACATTGCACCAAATCATCCTCTAACCTTGGTATGATTTCTGGATTGATTACCTTCTGAGAGATTGCATTGAGGAATGCACATAGCTTCACAATGGCTAATCGAACGTTATCCGGCAGAAGCCCCCTCAATGCAACCGGAAGCAGTTGCATCATAATTATGTGGCAGTCATGAGACTTTAGGTTCTGGAACTTTTTCTCTGCCATGTTTATTATTCCCTTTATATTCGACGAGAAGCCAAACGGTACCCTAATAATTATCAAGCATTCAAAGAAGATTTCCTTCTCTTCTTTGGTAAGAGCGTAGATGGCATGACCCTGATGTATGCCATATTTTCCGTGCATATGTTGCTGGTCCTCCCGTGCCTCAGGTGTATCTTTTGTCTTCCCATACACGCCCAAGAAGCCAAGCAGGGTCACGCAAAGATTCTTCGTCACGTGCTTCTTGTCGATTGCGGAGCGGACCTCTAGGTCTTTCCAATAGGGCAGGTCCCAGAATATAGATTTCTTCTTCCACATGGGTGCGCATCCGTCAGTGTCATTCGGAACAGGTTGTCCGCCAGGACCCTTTCCAAAGACTACCTTCAAATCATTGACCATATCATGCTTTCCTTTCTTTCTTATGGGATGCCTTCTCGGAAGAAATCGACGATGTCCCAGGTGCACATTCTTCCTAAAATTATCCAAATATATACTGTCGGTATCATCCAAACAGTGTGTGCATGCGCGGTATCCCTTGTTTGTTTGTCCCGAAAGGTTACTAAGAGCAGGCCAATCATTGATGGTCACGAACAGCAACGCCTTTAGGTCAAATTCTTCCCACATGTGCTCATCCCATGCATGTACACCTATTCCATAACACAGTTTTAAGAGTTCTTCAACTAATGTCTTAGATACACATCAATGTCGTTGCCGGGTTGCTTAGGGCCTTGGATGAGCACTGACATCATAATGAACTTCCGCTTCATGCACAACCAAGGAGGAAGGTTATACAAACATAGAGTCACATGCCAGGTGCTATGGTTGCTGCTCTGCTCCCCAAAAGGATTAATGCCATTTGCGCTTAGACCAAACCATACATTCCTTGCGTCACCTGCAAACTCTTTCCCGTAGTTTCTCTCCATTTTTCTCCACTGCGACCCGTCAGTGGGTACTCTCAACTTTCCGTCTTTCTTACGGTATTCTCTGTGCCATGGCATCGCCTTGGCATGCTCTTTGTTTTGGAACAAACGTTTCAACCGTGGTATTATAGGAGCATGTCATATCACCTTGGCAGGCATCTTCTTCCTGGGGCGCTTGCCCCCGACATCACCAGGGTCATCGCGGCTGATCTTATAGCGCAATGCACCACATACCGGACAAGCGTTCAAATCCTCGTACTGATCACCGCGGCAGAGGGTGCAGTCATTAGGGCATGCATGTATCTTCTGCACCTCTAACCCTAGAGGGCACGTGTCGGTGTCAAAACCGGCGGATCTCGGGTAGGGGGTCCCGAACTATGCGTCTAGGCCGGATGGTAACAGGAGGCAGGGGACACAATGTTTTACCCAGGTTTGGGCCCTCTTGATGGAGGTAAAACCCTACGTCCTGCTTGATTAATATTGATGATATGGGTAGTACAAGAGTAGATCTACCACGAGATCAGAGAGGCTAAACCCTAGAAGCTAGCCTACGGTATGATTGTATGTTGTGGTTGTTGGCCTACGGACTAAAACCCTCCGGTTTATATAGATACCGGGAGGGGCTAGGGTTACACAAGGTCGGTTACAAAGGAGGAGATATGCATATCTGTATTGCCTAGCGTGCCTTCCACGCCAAGTAGAGTCCCACCCGGACACGAGACGAAGTCTTCAATCTTGTATCTTCATAGTCCAACAGTTCGGCCAAAGAATATAATCCGGTTGTCCGGAGATCCCCTAATCCAGGACTCCCTCAGTAGCCCCCGAACCAGGCTTCAATGACGACGAGTCCGGCGCGCAAATTGTCTTCGGCATTGCAAGGCGGGTTCCTCTCCAAATTCCATGTACCTATTGAAATAGTGTCCGACCTTTTGCGAATGTTGTACTCCTTGGCTTCCACGCCCAATAATGGCCACTTTACACGTGTCGAGCGAATGTGAAGAGCCAGGGTGTTTTTACATTTACCCCCCTAGCTGTGTGAATGAGCTGCCTATTAAAAAGACGAGGATTCAGATCCAAATCACATCATCCTCCCTTGGCGAGCCTTCATCGGAGCGTATTCGACAGATATCCCTTCCATCATGGCCGGTCGACGCAACTCCTCCACTCGCTCCCCTAGCCCCAAGCCTGGAGATTGGGAGAGATGTTCCGTCCCGCACAGCAAATTAGTGATGCTTCAGACCAAGGGATTTCTTCCCCCAGCGTAAATGGTGCCGGTTCGAGCCGGGCTCGCCACCTATAATGGCGGAGAGCAAGCGAAGAGCCTTCCCAATCCCTCCAAGGGAGAGCGGATATGCCTTGTCCCTCATTTGGTAAGAGGGCTCAGATTTCCAATTCATCCGTTTCTCTAGGGGCTCCTGGAGTTCTACGGCCTCCAGTTGCACAACCTTACGCCTGCCTCCATATTGCATATCGCGGGATTCGTAGCCCTTTGCGAGCTGTTTTTGTGCTGTGGGGCTCATTTCGCACTATGGATGAAGTTGTTCTGCCTTGTGCCCCGTTCTCAGAAGGGGTTAATATATCAAGTGGGCGGAGCCGAAGTGTGGCGTATTGCCGGGACTGGATATCTGTCCGGAACCCCAAAGAAGACTTCCGAAGACTAGCCTTCAGAATGGTTTTATATAGAAGGCGTCCCCCTCCCGGATCCTATTCGAATAGGCCTTCCTGAGTTCGACAACGCTCCTTTGAAGAAGCGCCGGAGCTGGCGTCCATGGAGCTCCCTGGAGGAAGATGACATGGATGTTCTTTACCTAATGAGCCGGATAAGTTAGTTAGCTCGATCCGGATTGACCATGATCGAGGTCATGGCCACATGTATTATGCGGGGGGTGCAGCCGCTTCAGTATAGAGGCCACCCCATGTGGGATTTCAACGGGGAGGATGACGCCACCCGCTACGGCCGTAAAGGGCCAGGATCGGTTGCTGATCTAATAAAGATCTTATCCACTTTGTACAAGGGAGAAGAGGAGGAATTACTCCGCGTCAACCCGCAGGGCGGATTTTTTATGTACAACCCTCCGAGCTGGGTAAGCGGAGACTTTTTCTCGCACATCCGGTTCATATTCCCATAGTTAAGTATTCAGTCGAGCAATTTCAACGCAGGAGCTGCGCCAGGCTGTAAGGGAGATAAACAACCCCCCTCCACAACCTGAGGACCTGGAACGGTCCCTTGACCCGGACTCCCAGGAGGATATGGACATATCTGTGGAGCTGATCGATGGGGTATTTTACCAATTGAGCAATGACAACGCTTTGGTGGCCATTACGGCCGATTACCCTGGGCTACTTCCAGCCTCACAGGTAACGGAGACCCAAGTCCCAGTACTTTGAAAAGGGATCCGTCCTTGCGTGTATTTGATTACCGTATAACAACCGTGTTTTGCAGGTGAGGTCCTCGAGGCAGAAGGCCGAGCCTGCGGCGACTAGCCAACAAGGGGCCGCGAGGCCAGACAGGCTAAAAAGACCCGCAGTCCGGATTGAGACACTGGCGCAGCGGTACAACGCGCCGTCTTTATTCCAAGACATTATTCTCAGAGGCATATTAACGCCCATGCCTTCTTTTCAGTAAAAAGAGCGCTCGCCGGACTATACCCGGAGAGGCTACTAATCGCGCCTCCACCAGCCAGGCTCCAAGGCCGTATTCGGAGGCGGGAACGAATACGAGGCGTGCGCCGGGCGCTCCTCCGACAGAGCATGCTGATAAACTGTCCGCCACCAATTCCGAGGTGGAAAGTGCCATGAACCACAGGCGTCGCCGGACTGTTCTTCGAGGCGCTTGTTTCTCCCAAGAGGCATTGAATGCCTTCAACTCGGGAGATGCGCACCTCCGTGCCGCTCAAAATAGTCTAGCCAGAGCCACGGAGCAGTATGTAAAAGACATACGGGTGAGAAAATTTGGTGGTTATATATATCAGTAGCCCCTGAGACTTGAAACAGTTAGAATAACTGATTTAAGGATCATTTGTTATACTGGTTCTTACAGAAAAGAATACCCAACTGTCCCAGGAGCTGGAAGAGTGCAAAGCCCAACTTCAGGCCGCACTGGCCGCAGCAGGGGAGCCCAAAGAGACCCCCTCTGGTAATATATCCTTCGAATGATAAGTATCATATAGAGTGCGGCGTATATGGAGATCTGACAATAAAATTGCAGATCACGCTGGAGTAAATCCGGTTAAGCAACAACTCCTACGCCAGCTGAAGGCCGGTGAGAGCGTGCTTACGAGGGTGGGGCAGGAGAAGAATGATCTCCTAGATGCCAACACCAAGCTGGGCGTGGAACTAAAAGATGTTCCTGCCCAACTGTCGGATTCTGTTAAGGAGAATCGGCGGCTTCGACGCGGCATATTTAGTAAGTGCTTGAATGAACTTTGAAAAAGAGTTCGGGGAGGAAGTTGGCTGACAGAGTTATGTCTGTAGGTATGCTAACAGGTCGTCCTGCCGAGGAAATGCCCGGTTCTATGGGTGACCTTCTTCCCGAGCTCTCACAACTGCACGAACGAGTTCGGCAGGTGATGCAAGGCGTCGCCCAGGCCTTGTGGCCATCCGTCTCCATGCCTGAAGGCCTTGGAGAGCTTGCAGAGAAGCTGGAGGGAGCGCGGCGGTGCTTCCGATTATGGAAGATATCGGCCTGCCGTCAGGGCGCTAGGGAAGCCTGGGCAATGGTGAAGACGCGGTACACGAAGGCTGACCCGAACCACATGGCCGAGGTCAGACCTATGGGGCCCGATGGGAAGGAGATCCCTGTGAGCTTAGTGTACGGCCAAGTAGAATTGGCCGCAAAGTATTCCCAATAGGACTATTGACTAGACAGCCTATTGGATGGTATTGAAGAGGAATTCAACCAGTCAAATTGACTATGTAATTTAAAGTGACATGTATAATGCCTTCTAGCCAGATTGTAGATCGTTTGTCGTGGCAGACCTTTTCGGTTCAACCTCGGGACCCGACGGTCCGGAGTGTATCCGAATACCCTCTTGGTTATGTAAGAACCGGGGCATGCGTGGAGACCAGGCGTAGGGGTCATTAGTGCTTTAACGGACAAGTTCCCAACTAATTATGTTATATTACATGGTTAGTAAGAAACATCTTCCAGGGAGAATAGTTCCATTAGGGGTTCCTTTCCCAGGGAGGCATGCCCTAAAGTGCATGTCTGGACTGCGAGAAGAGACGCAGAAAAAACATCTGGGGGCGCATAAGTAAATAAGTGAAAAATCATCTTTAGTTCACCGACCGAATATTCCCTTAAGAATGCTAGCTTTCGGCTCCACCCAGTCTGAGGTACACATCCGGCTGACCCGGCAGTAACAATCGCAGAGGTGCTCCCCTTATGCCCTAGCTGAATTAACGGGAACGTAGGGCATAAATACAAGAGCCAGGCAACCCAGCTTGGCCAAAACTTAAGTCATATCGATGCATATAATGTTGAATAAAGGGTACATGTGGAAGGATAACACATGTGTTGGGCATAAAGCCCGTATGAATAAGCTTCTGTTAAAGAAGCCCCCAGGTATAATGAGCGCGGATAGCGCGTCAGTTGCATGCAAACAAGGCACGAATGGGCCCCTAAAGGCTGTTAGAGAAAAGAAAAGGAGAAGGAGAAAAATATAAGACGGATAGTGTATAAAAAATGGACAGAGGAAGGAGAGGAACATAGAGTCCGGCATTAGGCGTAGAATCTTCGAAGTCGGGCTGCGTTCCATGGGTTCGGCTCGAGTCGATTATCTGATGCATTCCGCAGACGGTACACTCCACCAGTCAGGACTTGGTCAATGATGAAGGGACATTCCCATTTGGGCTTGAGTTTGTCCTTTTTCTTATCCGACAGGCGTAGAACTAACTCACCAATATTGTAAGTTTTGGCCCGTACTTCTCTGCTTTGGTTTCTTCGAGCCTGCTGTTGATAGAATGCGGAACAGGCTTTTGCCACGTCACGCTCCTCCTCCAATGCGTCCAAACTGTCCTGCCGATCGAGCTCAGCTTCTCTTTCTTCGTACATGCGCACTCGAGGTGAGTCATGAATAATGTCACAGGGCATAACCGCCTCTGCGTCGTATACCATAAAGAATGGTGTGTATCCGGTAGTGCGATTCGGCGTGGTCCGCAGCCCCCAGAGTATGGAGTCGAGCTCCTCTACCCAATGCGTGTTAGATTCCTTGAGGGAACGCACTAATCTGGGTTTGATGCCGCTCATGATAAGACCATTTGCTTGCTCGACCTGACCGTTAGTTTGTGGGTGATAGACTGAAGCATAATCAAGCTTGATGCCCATGTTTTTGCACCAGAGTTTTACCTCGTCGGCCGTAAAGTCCGTGTCGTTATCAGTGATGATGCTGTGGGGGATGCTGTAACGGTGTACGACCCCGGATATGAAGTCTATCACCGGTCCGGATTCGGCCGTCTTAACAGGCTTGGCTTCTTTCCATTTGGTGAACTTATCCACCATGACTAGTAAGTATTTTTGCTTGTGGGTTCCTCCTTTAAGGGGTCCAACCATGTCAAGCCCCCAGACCACGAAGGGCCAGGTGATGGGGATAGTTTGGAGGGCGGTGGGTGGCATATGGCTTTGGTTAGCAAAAAGCTGGCAGCCAACGCATCGTTGGACTAAGTCCTGAGCGTCTGCCCGGGCCGTCGGCCAATAGAAGCCTGTACGGAAGGCCTTGCTTACAAGGGCCTGGGCCGCCGCATGGTGATCGCCGAGTCCGGCATGAATTTCAGCCAGAAGATTCCACCCTTCCTCTTCGGAGATGCACCTTTGAAGGACTCCGATGGTGCTTTTCTTATAAAGCTCTCCCTCATGCACTTTATAGGCTTTAGATCGCCGCACTATGCAGCGTGCCTCGTTTTGGTCCGCGGGAAGTTCCTGCTTAGTTAGGTAGGCTAGGAATGGTTCTGTCCATGGGGCGATGACTACCATTATTACGTGGGCTAAAGATGTTATTTCGTTGGCAGAGCCTCCAATTATGTCAGAATATTCGGTGTCTGTTGGAAATATGCCCTAGAGGCAATAATAAAATGATTATTATTGTATTTCCTTGTTCATGATAATTGTCTATTGTTCATGCTATAATTGTGTTATCCGGAAATCATAATACATGTGTGAATACATAGACCATAACATGTCCCTAGTAAGCCTCTAGTTAACTAGCTCATTGATCAATAGATAGTCATGGTTTCCTGACTATGGACATTGGATGTCATTGATAACGGGATCACATCATTAGGAGAATGACGTGATGGACAAGACCCAATCCTAAGCATAGCACAAGATCGTGTAGTTCGTTTGCTAGAGCTTTTCCAGTGTCAAGTATCATTTCCTTAGACCATAAGATCGTGTAACTCCCGGATGCCGTAGGAGTGCTTTGGGTGTACCAAACGTCACAACGTAACTGGGTGACTATAAAGGTATACTACAGATATCCCCGAAAGTATCTGTTAGGTTGACACGGATCGAGACTGGAATTTGTCACTTCGTATGACGGAGAGGTATCTCTGGGCCCACTCGGTAATGCATCATCATAATGAGCTCAATGTGACCAAATGTTTGGTCACGGGATCATGCATTACGGCACGAGTAAAGTGACTTGCCAGTAACGAGATTGAATGAGGTATTGGGATACCGATGATCGAATCTCGGGCAAGTAACGTACCGATTGACAAAGGGAATTGTATACGGGATTGATTGAATCCTCGACATCGTGGTTCATCCGATGAGATCATCGTGGAACATGTGGGAGCCAACATGGGTATCCAGATCCTGCTGTTGGTTATTGACCGGAGAGTCGTCTTGGTCATGTCTGCATGTCTCCCGAACCCGTAGGGTCTACACACTTAAGGTTCGGTGACGCTAGGGTTGTAGAGATATTAGTATGCGGTAACCCGAAAGTTGTTCGGCATCCCGGATGAGATCCCGGATGTCATGAGGAGTTCCAGAATGGTCCGGAGGTGAAGATTTATATATAGGAAGTCAAGTTTCGGCCATCGGGAAGGTTTCGGGGGTAATCGGTATTGTACCGGGACCACCGGAAGGGTCCCGGGGGTCCACCGGGTGGGGCCACCTATCCCGGAGGGCCCCATGGGATGAAGTGGGAGGGGGAACCAGCCCCTGGTGGGCTGGTGCGCCCCCCATGGGCCTCCCCCCGCGCCTAGGGTTGGAAACCCTAGGGGTGGGGGGCGCCCCACTTGGCTTGGGGGGCAAGCCCCCCCTTGGAGATCCCATATCCTAGGGCCGGTGCCTAACTTAGGGGCCCTATATATAGGGGGGAGGGAGGGCAGCTGCACCAAGTCCCTGGCCCCTCCCTCTCCCCTCATAACACCTCTCTCTCTCTCGTTGGAGCTTGGCGAAGCCCTGCCGAGATCACCGCTGCTTCCACCACCACGCCGTCGTGCTTCTGGATCTTCATCAACCACTCCTTCCCTTGCTGGATCAAGAAGGAGGACACGTCTTCCCAACCGTATGTGTGTTGAACGCGGAGGTGCCGTCTGTTCGGCGCTAGGTCATCGGTGATTTGGATCACGACGAGTACGACTCCATCAACCCCGTTCTCTTGAACGCTCCCGCTCGCTATCTACAAGGGTATGTAGATGCACTCCCCTCTCCCTCATTGCTAGATGACTCCATAGATTGATCTTGGTGATGCGTAGAAAATTTTAAAATTCTGCTACGATCCCCAAAAGTGGCATCATGAGCTAGGTCTATGCGTAGTTTCTATGCACGAGTAGAACACAAGTTGTTGTGGGCGTTGATTTTGTCAATTTACTTGCCATTACTAGTCTTATCTTGATTCGGCGGCATCGTGGGATGAAGCGGCCCGGACCGACCTTACACGTACGCTTACGTGAGACTGGTTCCACCGACTGACATGCACTAGTTGCATAAGGTGGCTGGCGGGTGTCTGTCTCTCCCACTTTAGTCGGATCGGATTCGATTAAAAGGGTCCTTATGAAGGGTAAATAGAAATTGGCATATCACGTTGTGGTTTTTGGCGCAGGTAAGAAATGTTCTTGCTACAAACCTATAGCAGCCACGTAAAAACTTGCAACAACAATTAGAGGACGTCTAACTTGTTTTTGCAGCATGTGCCTTGTGATGTGATATGGCCAAAAGGATGTGATGAATTATGTATGTGATGTATGAGATTGATAATGTTCTTGTAATAGGAATCACGACTTGCATGTCGATGAGTATGACAACCGGCAGGATCCATAGGAGTTGTCTTAATTTATTTATGACCTGCGTGTCAACATAAACGTAATGTAATTACTTTACTTTATTGCTAAACCGTTAGCCATAGTAGTAGAAGTAATAGATGACGAGACAACTTCATGAATACACGATGATGGAGATCATGATGATGGAGATCATGGTGTCATGCCGGTGACGATGATGATCATGGCGCCCCGAAGATGGAGATCAAAAGGAGCAAATGATATTGGCCATATCATGTCACTATTTGATTGCATGTGATGTTTATCATGTTTTTGCTTCTTATTTGCTTAGAACGACGGTAGTAAATAAGATGATCCCTCACAATAATTTCAAGAAAGTGTTCCCCCTAACTATGCACTATTGCTAAGGTTCGTTGTTCCGAAGCACCACGTGATGATCAGGTGTGATAGGTTCTAACGTTCGCATACAACGGGTGTAAGCCAGATTTACACACGCAATACACTTAGGTTGACTTGACGAGCCTAGCATGTACAGACATGGCCTCGGAACACGGAAGACCGAAAGGTCGAACATGAGTCGTATAGAAGATACGATCAACATGAAGATGTTCACCGATGATGACTAGTCTGTCTCACGTGATGATCGGACACGGCCTAGTTGAATCGGATCATGTATCACTTAGATGACTAGAGGGATGTCTATCTGAGTGGGAGTTCATTAAATAATTTGATTAGATGAACTTAATTATCATGAACTTAGTCTAAAATCTTTGCAATATGTCTTGTAGATCAAATGGCCCACGCTAATGTTGCCCTCAACTTCAACGCGTTCCTCGAGAAAACCAAGCTGAAAGACGATGGCAGCAACTACACAGACTGGGTCCATAACCTGAGGATTATCCTCATAGCTGCCAGGAAAGCATATGTCCTTGATGCACCGCTAGGTGAAGCACCTGTTTTCCCTGCAGAACAAGACGTTATGAACGCTTGGCAGACACGTAGTGATGATTACTCCCTGGTTCAGTGCGGCATGCTTTACAGCTTAGATCCGGGGCTCCAAAAGCGTTTTGAGCAACATGGAGCATATGAGATGTTGCAAGAGCTGAAAATGGTTTTTCAAGCTCACGCTCGGGTCGAGAGATATGAAGTCTCCGACAAGTTCTACAGTTGTAAGATGGAGGAGAACAGTTCTGTCAGCGAGCACATACTCAAAATGTCTGGGCTTCATAACTGCTTGTCTCAGCTAGGAGTTAATCTCCCGGATGATGCGGTGGTTGACAGAATCCTTCAGTCGCTCCCACCTAGATACAAGAGCTTTGTGATGAACTTCAATATGCAGGGGATGGAAAAGATCATTCCCGAGGTATATTCAATGCTGAAATCAGCGGAGGTGGAAATCAAAAATGAACATCAAGTGTTGATGGTGAATAAAACCACTAAGTTCAAGAAAGGCAAGGGTAAAAAGAACTTCAATAAGGACGGCAAGGGAGTTGCCACGTCCGGTCAGCAAGCTGTTGGGAAGAAGTCAAAGAATGGACCCAAGTCTGAAACTGAGTGCTTTTGTTGCAAGGGAAACGGTCACTGGAAGCGGAATTGCCCCAAGTACTTAGCGGAAAAGAAGGCCGGCAATACCAAAGGTATATGTGATATACATGTTATTGATGTGTACCTCACCAGCGCTCGTAGTAGCTCCTGGGTATTTGATACCGGTGCAATTGCTCATATTTGTAACTCAAAACAGGAACTGCGGAATAAACGGAGACTGGCGAAGGACGAGGTGACGATGCGCGTCGGGAATGGTTCCAAGGTCGATGTGATCGCCGTCGGCACGCTACCTCTGCATTTACCTACGGGATTTGTTTTAAACCTCAATAATTGTTATTTAGTACCAGCTTTGAGCATGAACATTGTATCTGGATCTTGTTTAATGCGAGATGGCTACTCATTTAAATATGAGAATAATGGTTGTTCTATTTATATGAGAGACATATTTTATGGTCATGCCCCGCTGGTCAATGGTTTATTCTTATTTAATCTCGAACGTGATGTTACACACATTCATAGTGTGAATGCCAAAAGATGTAAGGTTGATAATGATAGTCCCACATACTTGTGGCACTACCGCCTTGGTCACATTGGTGTCAAACGCATGAAGAAACTCCATGCAGATGGACTTTTGGAGTCTCTTGATTATGAATCATTTGACACGTGCGAACCATCCCTCATGGGTAAAATGACCAAGACTCTGTTCTCCGGAATAATGGAGCGAGCAACCAACTTATTGGAAATCATACATACTGATGTGTGCGGGCCAATGAGCGTTGAGGCTCGCGGTGGCTATCGTTATGTCCTCACCCTCACTGATGACTTAAGTAGATATGGGTATGTCTACTTAATGAGACACAAATCTGAGACCTTTGAAAAGTTCAAGGAATTTCAGAGTGAGGTTGAGAATCAACGTGACAGGAAAATCAAGTTCTTACGATCAAATCGTGGGGGAGAATATTTGAGTCACGAATTTGGCACGCACTTAAGGAAATGTGGAATAGTTTCACAACTCACGCCGCCTGGAACACCACAGCGTAATGGTGTGTTCGAACATCTTAATCGCACCCTATTGGATATGGTACGATCTATGATGTCTCTTACCGATCTACCGCTATCATTTTGGGGTTATGCTATAGAGACTGCCGCATTCACTTTAAATAGGCCTCCGTCGAAATCCGTTGAGACGACACCTATGAATTGTGGTTTGGCAAGAAACCTAAGCTGTCGTTTCTGAAAGTTTGGGGATGTGATGCTTATGTCAAGAAACTTCAACCTGAAAAGCTCGAACCCAAATCGGAAAAATGCGTCTTCATAGGATACCCTAAGGAAACTATTTGGTATACCTTCTATCTTAGATCGGAAGGCAAGACCTTTGTTGCCAAGAATGGATCCTTCCTAGAGAAAGAGTTTCTCTCGAAGGAAGTAAGTGGGAGGAAAGTAGAACTTGATGAAGTATTGCCTCTTGAACCGGAGAGTGGCACAGCTCAAGAAATTGTTCCTGAGGTGTCTGCACCGACTAAGGAGGAAGTTAATGATGATCATGAAACTTTAGATCAAGTTGCTACTGAACTTCGAAGGTCCACAAGGACGCGTTCCGCACCAGAGTGGTACGGCAACCCTGTCCTGGAAATCATGTTGTTGGACAATGGTGAACCTTCGAACTATGAAGAAGCGATGGCGGGCCCAGATTCTGACAAATGGCTGGAAGCCATGACATCCGAGATAGGATCCATGTATGAAAACGAAGTATGGACTTTGACTGACTTGCCCGTTGATCGGCGAGCCATAGAAAATAAATGGATCTTTAAGAAGAAGACAGACGTGGATGGTAATGTGACCATCTATGAAGCTCAGCTTGTCGCTAAGGGTTATTGACAAGTTCAAGGGGTTGACTACGATGAGACTTTCTCACCCGTAGCGAAGCTGAAGTCCGTCCGAATCATGTTAGCAATTGCCGCATTCTATGATTATGAGATATAGCAAATGGACGTCAAAACGGCATTCCTTAATGGTTTCCTTAATGAAGAATTGTATATGATGCAGCCGGAAGGTTTTGTCGATCCTAAGAATGCTGACAAGGTGTGCAAGCTCCAACGCTCAATCTATGGGCTGGTGCAAGCATCTCAGAGTTGGAACATTCATTTTGATGAGATGATCAAAGCGTTTGGGTTTACGCAGACTTATGGAGAAGCCTGCGTTTACGAGAAAGTGAGTGGGAGCTTCATAGCATTTCTCATATTGTATGTGGATGACATGCTATTGATGGGAAATGATATAGAATTATTGGAAAGCATAACGGCCTACTTGAACAAGTGTTTTTCAATGAAGGACCTTGGATAAGCTGCTTATATATTAGGCATCAAGATCTATAGAGATAGATCGAGATGCCTCATTGGTCTTTCACAAAGTACATACCTTGACAAGATATTGAAGAAGTTCAATATGGATCAGTCCAAGAAGGGGTTCTTGCCTGTATTGCAAGGTGTGAGATTGAGCACAACTCAATGCCCGACCACGGCAGAAAATAGAGAAAAGATGAGTGTCGTCCCCTATGCCTCGGCCATAGGGTCTATCATGTATGCCATGCTGTGTACCAAACCTAATGTAAACCTTGCCGTAAGTTTGGTAGGAAGGTACCAAAGTAATCACGACATGGAACACTGGACAATGGTCAAGAATATCCTGAAGTACTTAAAAAGGACTAAGGATATGTTTCTCGTGTATGGAGGTGACGAAGAGCTCGTCGTAAAGGGTTATGTGGATGCTAGCTTCGACACAGATCTGGATGACTCTAAGTCACAAACCGGATACGTGTATATTTTGAATGGTGGGGCAATCAGCTGGTGCAGTTGCAAGCAAAGCGTCGTGGCGGGATCTACATGTGAAGCGGAGTACATGGCAGCCTCGGAGGCAGCACAAGAAGCAATCTGGGTGAAGGATTTCATTACTGACCTAGGAGTTATTCCCAATGCGTCGGGCCCGATGACTCTCTTCTGTGACAACATTGGAGCTATTGCCCTTGCCAAGGAGCCCAGGTTTCACAAGAAGACCAGGCATATCAAGCGTCGCTTCAACTCCATTCGTGAAAATGTTCAAAATGGAGACATAGATATTTGCAAAGTGCATACGGACCTGAATGTCGCAGATCCGTTGACTAAACCTCTTCCTCGAGCAAAACATGATCAACACCAGAACTCTATGGGTGTTCGATTCATCACAATGTAACTAGATTATTGACTCTACTGCAAGTGGGAGACTGTTGGAAATATGCCCTAGAGGCAATATTATTATTATTACATTTCCTTGTTCATGATAATTGTCTATTGTTCATGCTATAATTGTGTTATTCAGAAATCATAATACATGTGTGAATACATAGACCATAACATGTCCCTAGTAAGCCTCTAGTTAACTAGCTCGTTGATCAATAGATAGTCACAGTTTCCTGACTATGGACATTGGATGTCATTGATAATGGGATCACATCATTAGGAGAATGATGTGATGGACAAGACCCAATCCCAGGCATAGCACAAGATCGTGTAGTTCATTTGCTAGAGCTTTCCAGTGTCAAGTATCATTTCCTTAGACCATGAGATCGTGTAACTCCCGGATGCCGTAGGAGTGCTTTGGGTGTACCAAACGTCACAACGTAACTGGGTGACTATAAAGGTATACTACAGGTATCCCCGAAAGTATCTGTTGGGTTGACATGGATCGAGACTGGAATTTGTCACTCTGTATGATGGAGAGGTATCTCTGGGCCCACTCGGTAATGCATCATCATAATGAGCTCAATGTGACCAAATGTTTGGTCACGGGATCATGCATGACTTGCCGGTAACGAGATTGAACGAGGTATTGGGATACCGACGATCGAATCTCGGGCAAGTAACGTACCGATTGACAAAGGGAATTGTATACGGGATTGATTGAATCCTCGACATCGTGGTTCATCCGATGAGATCATCATGGAACATGTGGGAGCCAACATGGGTATCCAGATCCCGCTGTTGGTTATTGATCGGAGAGTCGTCTCGGTCATGTCTCCATGTCTCCCGAACCCGTAGGGTGTACACACTTAAGGTTCGATGACGCTAGGGTTGTAGAGATATTAGTATGCGGTAACCCGAAAGTTGTTCAGAGTCCCGGATGAGACCCCGGACGTCACGAGGAGTTCCGGAATGGTCCGGAGGTGAAGATTTATATATAGGAAGTCAAGTTTCGGCCATCGGGAAGGTTTCGAGGGTAATCGGTATTGTACCGGGACCACCGAAAGGGTCCCGGGGGTCCACCGGGTGGGGCCACCTATCCCGGAAGGCCCCATGGGCTGAAGTGGGAGGGGGAACCAGCCCCTGGTGGGCTGGTGCACCCCCCCATGGGCCTCCCCCTGCGCCTAGGGTTGGAAACCCTAGGGGTGGGGGGCGCCCCACTTGGCTTGGGGGGCAAGCCCCCCCTTGGCCGCCGCCCCCCTTGGAGATCCCATCTCCTAGGTCCGGCGCCCCCCTAGGGGCCTTATATATAGTCGGGGGGGGGGGGAGGAAGGGCAGCCGCACCAAGTCCCTGGCCCCTCCCTCTCCCCTCGTAACACCCCTCTCTCTCTCTCTCTCGTTGGAGCTTGGCGAAGCCCTGCCGAGATCACCGCTGCTTCCACCACCACGCCGTCGTGCTGCTGGATCTCCATCAACCTCTCCTTCCCTTACTGGATCAAGAAGGAGGAGACGTCTTCCCAACCCTACGTGTGTTGAACGTGGAGGTGTCGTCCATTCGGCGCTAGGTCATCGGTGATTTGGATCACGACGAGTATGACTCCATCAACCCCGTTCTCTTGAACGCTTCCGCTCGCTATCTAGAAGGGTGTGTAGATGCACTCCCCTCTCCCTCGTTGCTAGATAACTCCATAGATTGATCTTGGTGATGCGTAGAAAATTTTAAAATTCTGCTATGATCCCCAACAGTGTCGAGCAGTGCGGTTGGGTCCGGGCTGTTATTTCTGGGTTCCCCTTCCCATACTACGGATGGCTTGAACAGCCTCTCCAAGAAGATTTTGGGAGGGACGACATCGCGTTTTGCGCTGATGCATGCCAGGACGTCTGCTGCCTGATTGTTTTCCCGAGCTATATGGTGAAATTTGAGCCCCTCGAACCGAGTTGACATATTTAGGACGACATTGCGATAAGCTGCCATTTTCGGATCCTTGGCATCAAAGTCTCCATTTATTTGGGATATCGCGAGGTTCGAATCCCCGCGCACCTTTAGGCGTTGAATGCCCATGCATACTGCCATCCGGAGACCATGTAGAAGGGCCTCATATTCGGCTACGTTGTTGGAGTCCGTATACATTATCTCTAGTACGTATTGAACTGTATCTCCTGTTGGGGACGTCAAAACAATGCCAGCCCCCAGACCAGCCAACATTTTGGAGCCGTCAAAGTGCATGATCCAGTTTGATTATGTGCCGTACTCTTTAGGGAGTTCGGCTTCCGTCCACTCAGCGACGAAGTCGGCCAAAACATGCGATAAAGGGGTAATGCCTTTTCTCCCAAGCAGGGAGATAAAGCGGCTTAGAGCCGCCACGCATCTAGTAAATTTTTGTATTTGTTTGAGGTCCTTTGGGATGTCCAATTGTGACGGAGCTCAGATCTTGGCTAGATTTGCTTCAATTCATCTATTGGATATAATGAAGCCCAAGAGCTTTCGGCCGGTACGCCGAAAACGCATTTTTCCGGGTTGAGCTTGATGTCGTATGTTCGGAGGTTATCGAATGTGAGCCTCAAGTAGTCTACTAGAGATTCGACATGCTTGGTTTTGACGACCACGTCATCTACATATGCCTCCACTCTTTTGCCGATCTGGTTTGCCACACATGTCTGAATCATGCGCTGATATGTTGCGCCGGCGTTTTTGAGCCTGATGGGCATTGTGTTGAAGCAGAATGGGCCGTATGGTGTGATGAATGCCATTGCGGCTTGGTCTGGCTCTGCCATTTTAATTTGATGGTAGCCGGAGTATGCATCGAGGAAACACAATGAATCGTGTCCTGCGGTAGCGTTGATGATTTGATCGATGCGGGGGAGGGGGAAGGGATCCTTTGGGTAGGCCTTGTTAAGGTCCTTAAAATCGACGCGCAGGCGCCAGGATTTGTCCTTCTTTGGTACCATCACCAGGTTTGCTAGCCAGTCCGGATGTTTTATGTCTCTGATGAATCCGGCCTCCAATAGCTTGGCTAGTTCCTATCCCATGGATTGTCTCCTAGTTTCGGAGAAACACCGAAGAGCCTGCTTGACTGGCTTGAATCCTTTTAGGATATTTAGGCTGTGCTCGGCCAGCCTGCGTGGGATTCCTGGCATGTCTGAAGGGTGCCAGGCAAAAATGTCCCAGTTCTCGCATAGGAAATCTCGTAGTGCGGCGTCGACATCAGGGTTTAATTGTGCCCTGATGGAAGCTGTTTTTGTAGGGTTCGTTGGATGGACTTGGAATTTGACTATTTCGTTCGCCGGTATAAAGGAGGTGGACTTGGATCTTTTATCGAGTATCACGTCGTCCCTGTTCACCGTGGAGTGCAGTGCAGTCAGTTCCTCGGCCGCTAGGGCTTCGGATAGTGCCTCGAGGGCCAGTGCGGCTGTCTTATTTTCAGCGCGGAGTGCTATGTCCGGATCACTAGCAAGAGTGATGATTCCGTTGGGCCCGGGCATTTTGAGCTTCATGTACCCGTAATGGGGTATGGCTTGGAAGATTGTAAACACCTCCCGCCCTAATAGAGCGTGGTATCCGCTACTGAACGGGGCCACTTGGAACGTGACCTCTTCGGACCTGTAGTTATCCGGCGTGCCGAACACCACATCTAGTGTGATTTTTCCTGTACAGCGTGCTTCCTGACTGGGGATTATTCCTCTAAAGGTTGTGCTACTTTGCTCGATGCGGTTCCGGTATATTTCCATTTTTCGAAGGGTTTCCTCATAAATGAGGTTTAATCTGCTGCCACCGTCCATGAGTACCTTGGTGAGTCAAAAGCCGTCCACTATTGGACTGAGGACCAATGCGGCTGGTGCTCGGGCTGTTCGAAATTTAGGTTCGTCACTGGCATTAAAAGTAATAGCCGTGTCACTCCATGGGTTTATTGTTGCCACGAGGTAGACCTCGGTAAGGCTGCGGAGTGTTTGTTTTCACATATTATTTTATGCGAAAGTCTCGAAGACTGTTAATACCGTACTGGTATCCCTGGGCTGGTGCTTTGTGGCTTCTGGGGTTAGAAGATCTTCGCCACTTTTGGCCACCTGTCGGAGTATCCAACATGCTCTAAGGCTATGAGTTGGTGTGGCACCCTCTGCACTGTGAATTCTACAGGATTAATTGAGCCATCCCTCCAGTACAGTTCCATGCCCTGTAGAGGGTTTTTGCTTTTTGGTGTTTAACCCGGGTGTCTGGCGATAATGCACCCTTTTATTTCGGACTGGGTTTGTATTCAGGGCCGGATTATCCCAAAATTTTATTTCGGTTTTCCAGGCGCTTTCCATCGCACAGTACTTTCATACTATGGACACCAAGTCGGCAAAGTGTGTAATTTCGCGGCAACTTATGGCGTTGAGGATTCACTTGTCCATGCAATTATTGCAAAAGAATGAAATTGCGTCTTCCTCGCGGCAGTCCTTTATCCTGTTCATGACCAGGAGGAATCTGGCCCAGTAATGGTGTACTATTTCTTCGGGATCTTGCCTAATTTGGGATAGATCGCTTATGTTTGGGTGGGTGGGTGGAATTGAATCTGAATCCTCACCCAATCTGAGACTCAGGGGCCAAGAAGATTCCGAACTCGGAAGTTTGGATTCTTGGATGTTTTCCAATAAATCTAGCCCGCTGCCTGACTCTAGGTTTAGGTCTTGTGTGATGTCCTCCCCTCCGCGGGTATCCGGCTTGGAGGGATCGGGAATCCGGACATAGCTAGTCCTTAAGATAGATGAAGGGTTGCTGCATTGTTCCTCCACCACTACAACGTGATGGGTGACCTGGGGAGAGTTGATCTCTCTCAGATCGGGTTTAGGCCCAATCTAATCGTAGTCTGTAGCGACTCCCAGGGCGGCCATGCGATCCAAGAGCTCGTTTAGGGAAGAGAGCTCCATTGGATCTAACTGCTCGGCGAGTTCCGAGTTGACGTGAAGATTGCTTTCGATGACCTGAGAAGTCATCGTCGGCGCAGCGGCCGAACAAGCGGTCATAAGAAAACCACCTAGCCGGAGAGTTTGGCCGACAGCCAAAGCTCCCTTAGCAACAGTGCCGTCTTTAAAGACGGGATGAGGCATCCTTCCTGATGGCGACGGCACAGCGGAACTCTCAATGAAAGCACCAATGTCGGTGTCAAAACCGGCAGATCTCAGGTAGGGGGTCCCGAACTGTGCGTCTAGGCTGGATGGTAACAGGAGGCAGGGGACACAATGTTTTACCCAGGTTCGGGCCCTCTTGATGGAGGTAAAACCCTACGTCCTGCTTGATTAATAGTGATGATATGGGTAGTACAAGAGTAGATCTAACACGAGATCAGAGAGGCTAAACCCTAGAAGCTAGCCTATGGTATGATTGTATGTTGTGGTTGTTGGCCTACGGACTAAAACCCTCCAGTTTATATAGACACCGGGAGGGGCTAGGGTTACACAAGGTCGGTTACAAAGGAGGAGATATGCATATCCGTATTGCCTAGCTTGCCTTCCATGCCAAGTAGAGTCCCACCCGGACACGAGACGAAGTCTTCAATCTTGTATCTTCATAGTCCAACAGTCCGGCCAAAGAATATAATCCGGCTGTCCGGAGACCCCCTAATCTAGGACTCCCTCAGCAGGCCACCTTCTTTGCTTCGTACGTACTCTCGGGCAATTCGTTGTCCTTTGGAAGCATATTCTTTATCATTACCAGCAACTTTCCAAATCCCTTGTCGGATACACCATTCTTTGCCTTTCATTGCAGAAATTCCAGTGTGGTGCCCAACTTTTTCTTGTCAGCTTCGCAATTCGGGTACAACAATTTCTTGTGATCCTCTAACATGCGCTGCAACTTGTTCTTCTCCAAATCACTTGCGCAGTTTCTCTTTGCATCGGCAATGGCCCGACCTAGATCATCAGCGGGCTCATCTGATGCCTCTTCTTCAGCTTCTTCCCGCATTGCCGGCTCAGCTTCTTCCCCCATTGTTTTATCATCGTATTCAGGGAACCCATCATGGCCAGGATAGCTATCGTCATCCTCTTCTTCTTCATTGTCTTCCATCATAACCCCTCTTTCTCCGTGCTTGGTCCAAAGATTATAGTGGGGCATGAAACCGGACTTAAACAGGTGGACGTGAATGGTTCTTGACTTAGAGTAATTGTTATCATTCTTAAAGCCAGCACATGGACATGGCATAAAACCATCCGCCCGCTTGTTTGCCTCAGCCGCAAGTAGAAAAGTTTGCACGCCATTAATAAACTCGGGAGAGCATCGGTCATCGTACATCCATTGTTGGCTCATCTTCATTACACAACACCGAAAAGACCAAATTAGTACAAGTTCATACATAAAGTTCATATAACACTTAAATGCAACAAACAAATAACTCTCTAGCTAAAGAATTTAAATGCAGCAACAAATGCGATCAAGATCGCAACTAAGGTAACAATTGATCCTACAGCATAATGATACCAAGCCTCACTATGAATGGCATATTTTCTAATCTTTCTAATCTTCAAGCGCATTTTCTCCATCTTAATCTTGTGATCATCGACGACATCGGCAACATGCAACTCCAATTCCATCTTCTCCCCCTCAATTCTTTTCATTTTTTCCTTCAAATCCTCGTTTTCGCTTTCAACTAAATTTAACCTCTCGACAATAGGGTCGGTTGGAATTTCCGGTTCAACTACCTCCTATATACAAATATCTATGTCAACTTGATGGGCATAATTTGTCATAAACATGAAATGCAACAAATAGTTTTAAAAGAGAATATACCACATCCGAGTCATAACCCGGATGAGGGCCGACGGGGACGGATATCAAAACCATGGCACTATGTATAACAAACAACGTACAGCTAAGATAATTATACGAGTAACTATATATCCAAATCACATAAACATCAATTTTTTATATAAAAAATTCATGAACAAGAGGCTCACCACAAGGTGGTGCCGGCTACGGGACGTTGCGGGCGATCGACGGTGGTAACGACGGAGATTTAGAAGGCACTAAGTAAACCACACCTACATATGCAAACTAAGTGTTATTTTTGACCTCAAATTGCATATAAATCAAATACTAGCACATATATATAATTCCTCCCAAATTACTAAACTCACAAATCAATCACTATATAAAGCATTGCAAGAGCTAATCTAGCAATGACAGATGAAAAGACAAAGTTACTAACCTTTGTGATCATTTGAATGGATGGGGGCCTTCAAATCTTGACAAATTTTGGGAAAAATGTGTGATGAGCTTGAGAGGAAGAGGGGAATAACAGAGAGGAGAGGGGAAAGGGGACGAATAGAGCGAGCTCGGGTGGACGAAGGGTTTATGTATGACGACCTTTAGTTCGTGATACGAACTGGTACGAAAGGTGATGGAGGGGCCCAAACTGACAACATCCTGCCACCACTCACTTTAGTACCGGTTTGTGGCACGAACCGGTGCTAAAGGTTCGCCACGAACCGGTACTAATGAGAGCGTCCGGCTAGCCGTTGGAACCGGCACTAATGCACACATTAGTGCCGGCTCAAAATCAAACCGGCACTAATGTGCTTCACATTTGACCCATTTTCTACTAGTGAAGCAATCAAAATCACGATCGACAAACTATAACAATGACCATATCCGCACCAACCATCTCATAACACTACAAGGACAATGATGTTCTTCAACAGCAACGCCTTCAAGAAGGGAGCGACGCTCGGGTGCCGCCGTCACTGGAACCAACCACCAAAGGCCAGTGTCTAGGTTTTCACCCTGAAGAAACAGTCCGAGCATATCCGGGCAATGCCTTCAACAAGGTAATGATGACAAAACATCGTCATTGCCAGGTATAACCGTTAAGGGCCAGACCTAGGTTTTCACCCCGGAGCTTGAGACCAGGTACTCAGAAAGCAACACCATCGGACTCAAGCATGTGTTGTATCCACCACTTTTCCGCGATTCTAGCAACTGCATGTGCTGGGTTTGAAAACCGATAGCAACCGCTGCCCAACCATACCCTCTGCGTCAAGTCATCATCCATAGACTTCATATCACCGCCAAATCGACCACTGGATCTTGAAGAGTACCACTCGCAAAGACCCTTTAGTGTCCATCGCAATCTGCCGTGAGGCCGCTGCCATGCTGGTGAGTTCCCCGGTCGCATCTTTGTTAGGCGCTACCAGCTGCGATGGAGGCCTCTGATCTTGAAACAGTTTGCATCCAAGATTCAGCCAAAGCAAGCCAGCCGCGATGGAGGATCGTGAAACAATGAAGCATCCAAGACAGCAAGTAAGCCCTGCGCCACCGGCACAGAACCATGCCACCCTGCCACCGGGAGCCACCACGCCAGTGGACGTCAAGCCCCATCACCAACCGGCGGGTCGCCGTCGACGCGCCGCCACGAAACTGCTGCCCTGTAGCACGAGAGCCGCTGCGAGGAGAAGCCCCGACACCGCTGTCCGCGGAGCGGGCTTAGCCCGATGGCGTCCTCCGGCGGCTGGAGTAGAGGATAGATTGGGTGGCACGCTAGGGTAGGACATGCCTCTATTTTTCGGGTGCTAAAAAGGGAGAAGAAAGAAAGAAAGTAATTTGAAAATTCAACCACCGAAGGGTTCTTTGACTTAGGGGCCCATGCCGTCCAATTCGCGTAGGGCCTCCCAAAACATAGGGCCAGCCCTGACGACGCCGCATCCCGTAAAAAGTTGGGTCATCTATTTTGGAACGGAGGGAGTACAGGACAGCTTCCTGTAAAAATGCATGAAGCGTATGCCTTAGCAGGGACGCGTTGCATGTTTATATAGGCATAGGGATTACAGGGTTAGTTGTCAGGTAGTTTCTAGATTGATCTCCAAGTAATGATCTATATAAGAGATATACAAGATCATCTGCAACAACCCTAACAACCGGATTACAACGCAAAGCCAACCCTTATCTACTCGTACGTATGGTTTATACACATACCATACATATGTTTACAATATACACTTTAACACGCCCCCTCAATCACAACTTCACCGAGTTGAGATTGTTTTTAAACTCTTGCAACTTGCTCCATGACAAGGCCTTGGTAAAACCATCTACAACTTGATCATTTGTAGGAATGAATCGTATGTCTAGTAGCTTCTTAGCTACTCTTTCATGAACAAAATGATAATCAACCTAAATATGTTTTGTCCTTGCATGGAACACTAGATTTGCTGACAGATAAGTAGCACCAATGTTATCACACCATGAGCGTGCCGCAGAAGAGTGTTTTATGCCAAGTTCATTAAGCAAAGCCCGAACCCATATCAACTCGGCTGTTGCATTAGCCAAAGCTTTGTATTCAGCTTCGGTGCTAGATCTTGACACAGTCGCTTGCTTCCTTGCACTCCAGGATATAAGGTTTGGTCCAAAGAAAACTGCAAACCCTCCTACAGACCTTCTATCAACAGGACAACCTGCCCGGTCTGCATCAAAGAAGGCACTTACCAAAGTTGAGTTTGATTTTGTGAACTTTAACCCTGTACTCATAGTACCTCTGAGATATCTCAGAATCCTTTTAATTGTAGTCCAATGCTGAAGAGTAGGAGCATGCAAAAACTTGCATACTTTGTTGACAAGAAAACATATATCAGGTCTTCTAAGTGTTAAGTATTGCAGAGCACCTACAACGCTTCTATAATTTGTAGCTTCTTCAGCTCCCAA
The DNA here is from genome assembly GCF_002162155.2 of Triticum dicoccoides. Taxonomy (NCBI): domain Eukaryota; kingdom Viridiplantae; phylum Streptophyta; class Magnoliopsida; order Poales; family Poaceae; genus Triticum; species Triticum dicoccoides. The sequence continues at coordinate 731,812,518 of NC_041384.1, read as the reverse complement.
AGGCTCACCCTCTTCTTTAGACAACTTTTCAGTGGTTGAAAGAGGCATATTTGAAATCTTACAGTTCATCATACCTGATCTCTTCAGTATGTCTGACACATATATTTCTTGACTTAGAAGTATGCCATCTATTACCTTCTTTACTTCTATGCCCAAGAAATAATGCAAGTCACCAAGATCTTTTAGAGCAAAATCCTTCTTTAGATCTTCTAATAGTGCATTAGTTGCTTCCAGTGATGAGCTAGCCACAATTATGTCATCAACATATACCAACATAAAAATGATTACTTTGCCTCTTTTATAGAAGAAGAGGGATGTATCTGCCTTTGAGGCTCGAAATCCAGGCCTTTGAAGTTTTGTACTTAACCTAGAGTACCATGCTCTAGGCGCCTGTTTTAAACCGTATAATGCTTTGTCAAGTTTGGAAACATGTTGTTGCTTGCCTTTTACCTCATACCCAGGTGGTTGTTTCATGTAAACTTCCTCCTCTAGAAGGCCATGAAGGAAAGCATTTTGCACATCCAATTGATGAAGACTCCAACTGTTTGATACTGCAACAAAGAGAACAAGTTTGACAGTAGTTGCTTTAACAATAAGGCTAAAAGTATCATCATAGTCTATTCCATATCTTTGTTTGAAATAGTCCAGCCTTGTATCTGTCTATCTCTCCATTAGCTTTCCGTTTAATTCTATAAACCCATTTACAATCAATGATATTTCTCCCCCTTGCTAGAGGGACTAAGTGAAAAGTCCTATTTTGAACAAGAGCATTATATTCCTCATCCATAGCATTTTTCCAATTTTTACTTTCAAAAGCCCCACTTAGATTATTGGGTTCACCTGTGACAGCAAGGCCTCCAAAATGATTGTCATACCTGACCATACCATCAGTACGAATTTTTGGTTTGGAAACTCCATGTTGTGATCGTGTTCTTGGTGCTGGTACAGGAGCTGCAGCTGAATACCGTGGCGCAGAGGATCCGGCAGAGTCCGAGGTAGCACGCGACCCAGCGGCGCCCGATCCAAGGAGGATGCTGTCGGAGCCATGCAGGGCGACCGATCCAAGACGGATGTTGTCGGAGCCATGCAGCGGCGCGCCCACGCCCGTTCCCGCGTCTGCGTCGGGCTGGGCCACTTGGCAAGGCCCAGTTGGTTGGTTGGCGGGGTCGAGGGACCGCCCGGTCGGACGTGTTGGAGCGGATGGCAAGCCACCAGTGTGGGGCCAGCCATGAGACCTTGTTTTCTCGCTCGTGGGACCACGAGGGGACGCGTGGCCGCCTGGCAATGGCCCACCTGGCCCCGAGGCGGATACGCCGCCACTTCCTGGCGTAGCAGGTGAGGACGGATCACCTTCAGGATTGCTGCCGTCAGAATCTGGTGCAGTACCTGAATCCACCTCGTGTCCTGTGTTTGTCTCTTGCTGCTGCATAAAATCATGACACAAAACATGATTTCCACCAAAATTTACAGCATGATTTGCATGAAAATTACCTGAATTTTCATTAGCTAGATGTTCGCCCACCTGATCAACAGAAGTAGGCTGGGTATTTTCAGAGAGGAGAAGAACTTCAGATCTAATGAGAGCGCCGGCGTTTGGATTGAGGGCAGCAAAAGGAAAAATTGTTTCGTCAAACACAACGTCACGTGAGATGTAGACACGTCCAGTAGTGATATCTAGGCATTTGAAACCTTTGTGAAGATTGCTATAACCAAGAAACACACATTGCTTTGACCGGGATTCTAACTTGTGAGAATTGAAAGGACGGAGATTGGGCCAGCAAGCACAACCAAAGGTGCGAAGAGCATGGTAGTTTGGTTTCTCATGGAAAAGTTTTTCCAAAGGTGTATCAAGGTTTATTACTTTGCTAGGAGTACGGTTGATCAAGTATGTGGCAGCAATGAATGCTTCATCCGGAAATTTTAAGGGCATGGATGCATGTGCTAAGAGGTAGAGATCAACTTCAACGATGTGGCGATGTTTTCGCTCGGTAGAGCCGTTTTGCCGATGAGCATGTGGGCAAGAAACATGCTATATGCCAATTTGGCGAAATAAGGAATTCAAACGCTCATACTCACCACCACAGTTTGTTTGCATGGTGATGATTTTGTGATCAAAGAGTCTCTCAACAAGTGGTTAAAATTCATGAAACACTTTAAAAACTTCAGATCTATGTTTAAGAAGAAATATCCAGGTGAACTTGCTGTAATCATCGATAAAACTCACATAATAGTTTTTCTTATTTATAGACTCACGGGCAGTCCCCCATACATCAGAGAAAATGAGATCTAAAGGAGCATTCGAAGTGCTACTAGAATTCAGGTACGGGAGCTGGTGTCTTTTGCCTTTTTGGCATGCATCACACACTCCTTATTTATTCAACTCTTGATTGGAAAAAGTAATTTTATTCTGCCTAAGGACGTGCTGGACGATTTGCAAAGATGGATGACCTAATCTAGTGTGCCACCTTGAAGGAGATATCTTGGTGGCGCCAAACGCTTGCCTGCCCAGGTGTAACAAAGCTGATGATAGGGGATAGATACCGACTCTACACCTGCCTTGGAGGAGGGTGCTCCTCGTTGTCTTGTCCTTGATGAAAAAGAAGTGAGGGTGAGTTGCAAGAAACACATGATTATATTGAGACAAACGATGGACAGAAACAAGATTTTTCGTGGCTTTAGGAGTTTACATGAAGATTGCGAGTGGGAGTACGAACATAAGCTTGACCAACATGAGTAATTTTCATACCTGATCTGTTGGGCATGTTCACTTGGTCATGGCCATTGTACCTCTCCCTCATGGTGAGTTTGTCCAGCTCGCCCGTGATGTGGTCGGTGGCGCTGGTGTCGACGCCATAGGATGAGTTGGCCACGGCACTTGCACTCTTCTCCTTGGTGAATGCAATGTCAAAGCGCTGGTAGCACTCAATAGCCGTGTGGTTTGGCTTCTTGCAGATCTGATAGAAGACCTCCGAGAGATCGTCGTGGCCGCCTCCTCCTGCATGGCCACGGCCACCGTGACCATTGTCGTTGCCTCCATTGCCACGACCACTAGCATGGCCACGGCCACCTCCATTCCTGCCGCGGCCTCCATGAGTGAAGCCACCACGGCCACCGCGAGAAGCGGCGTTGGCGGAGGAGTGTGATGATGATGAGTTTCCCCTCGAACATGGCAAGGCAACTCTCGAAGCTGATCAGCTAGGAGTAGAGCTCGTTGGGCTTGATGGGCACGGTCCTGGCGCAGACGGAGGAGATGAAGGACATGTAGTCGAAGTCGAGCCCGGCGAGGATGTACGACACCATGTCGTCGTCGGTGAGCGGCCTGCCGATGGCAGCCATCTCATCGCCAAGGGCCTTCATGCGACCAAGGTACTCGGCGATGGTGGAAGTCCCCTTCTTGGTGGTGGAGAGGGCGATCCTCGTGTTGACGATGGCCGCCTGCGTCCGGGAGATGAATATCTCCATGATTGCAGTCCATGCTGCTGACGCCGTAGTGCAGTTTGCAATCTGAACCATCACAGGCTATGAGATGGAATTGAACAAAAAACTCAGAACCTAAGAATCCCGTGCCTTGTCGATCTCATAGGCCGTGTTGGGCACGTCAGTAGGCTTGCCGTCCTTGTCAGGAAGCTTGAGCGCCGGGACCTCCCTCTCTGGATCGAGGTAGGAGACTAGTTGAGTGTCGTGGATGGTGCCTAGGGTTGCACACGCCAGACGTTGAAGTTGGAGCGGTGGAGTTTTTCGGCTATGGGGATGAGGACGGATGCGGCGGCGGTGGCGGTGGTGCTTGAGGAAGCCATGGCGGCGCAGAGAGGATGTGCTAGAGGAGATAGGCTCTGAATACCATGTAAAAATGCATGAAGCGTATGCCTTAGCAGGGACGCGCTGCATGTTTATATATAGGGATTACAGGGTTAGTTGTTAGGTAGTTGCTAGATTGATCTCCAAGTAATGATCTATACAAGAGATATACGAGATCATCCGTAACAACCCTAACAACCGGATTACAACGCAATGCCAACCTTTATCTACTCGTACGTACGGTTTATACACATACCGTACATACGTTTACAATATACACTTTAACAGTTCCGTGCCATTTAAGTTTCAGGCCAGTAAGTAATCAAAAGTATTTACATTTGGAAAACTTGAAATTCAACCATATGGCGGGTTTATATAATTGGGAAAGATTCACCTACATATTTCAATGGGGAAAAAATGTAATCCTGGGTCAAGGCAGAGTTGCATACACCATTTCTAGATCAATTGGCTTGTGTGTCGCTACGGCACCATACCTTTCATCTGCAACTGCAATGTCGTATCATTGCCTAACAGCAAACATGGCGGCTACATCTGCAGGGGTAACAACTTCAGCTGCTTGCCTATGCTGTCGAGTAGGAGTGTAGGACTAGGACAATTTTTGAGTATTAAAACCACCCAGCTGGATGCTAAATACAGTACATGAATAATCATTGGCCACCCAGCTTGATGCCAAATACAGTACATGAATAATCGTTGAGGGCTATCTTGTCCTCATTTAGATATTTAGAAACATTATAACCGCGCATCTTTCCAGCCTTCTCGGGCCATTTGCATTCCCAACCATTGGATCTTGTCCTTTCGTTTCTTTTGGCCGTTTGATTGCTCTTAATCACAGGACCCGCTCGCTTCGTTAGCTGTGAACGAGCGATTTCCATATTGGGCCGCTGCTCGGGTGGCAATTTTGAGCTTCTGCGGTAAAATAGGGCCTAATGGGCTTCTACCATGCTCCTCAGAGGATAAAAGGCCAGTTTTTTGGTCTGCACGAGCACTAGCCTACTGCTGGGCCCGAAAAAAACATCCAGGCGTACGCTGCGATTTTCTTTTTACTGCCGGCCGATGTCGATCTTCGCTCGTCAGTGTGCATCTACAGCTAATGCCCGCAGGGACCAGGGAGATGTGAACCGTCGCTGTAGCTATTGAGTTGTGCATCCTGGGCGATTGAAAAGCAAGCAGTAAAGCATCAGCTACTGGATGCCATTAATGGCAGCGACCAATGGATGTACGTTACTCTTTGCTGCCTGTATAATCATTTGTGGCCTCAAGCCCTTCCCATTCCCCTTCTTACCCCGGCAGGTCGTGAGGCCTCATGATCTACATGCAAAATTTGTGGCCTCAAGCCCTTCCCATTCCTCCTCCTTCCCTGCAGCATGCTTTTTCGCTTATTGGCTACTTGTACATTTCTTACAGTGCCTTATTTTACTTAAAAGTAATCGCCAGTCGGCATGCTTATACCTTCAACAATTATGCAACCACTTCAAGAAATTAAATGAAGCCGCTTAAGTAGTACCACATTTTATGAACAAGAAATCATCACAAAGAACATAACTAATCATTAGTCTGGCAGTTACAAGAATGCCTTGCTGTTGTCTGGCCTTGTTTTTTGATGGCTATTTGCTATCACATGGCCAATGGGCAAAAAAATTGTGCAGTGTTTTTGTTAAAAGAGGCTAGCCTACTCGGGTTAGGAAAGTTCAAGATTGATGGGTTTTCAAATCTGTTGCCATAAATCTTTTATTGACTTCTATCTGCTCGTTACACTGATGATTTGTTTAAATTAAAGCAACAAATCCGTCACTTGCATTTTAATACTGTTCAGACCTATGAGTGCTCGAACATGTTGTTGGATTATGGATGGGCTTAGACCCATATAAGACACTAATCCCTGGTTAATCTTGAGGCCCATGTATGAGATGGCAGGTGGTGGGAAGTTTAGTCCCACCTTGCTAGTTGATGAGAGTTGAGACCCCTTTATAAGGGCTGCTCTACCACTTGCCATTGGGAGCTTGGGAAGAGGAGTGGTACACGCGCGCTCCTCCTCCGCCGCCTGCCTCGACGCGGCGCGGCGCGGCGCGCGCTGCGGGTTGCGGGAATGAGGCGAGCCGAAGCTTATTTGAATTAGTTAATCAGGGAGTGGGCCGACTCGGTCGTGGGCCTCCGCAAGGCCCACGACTTTCTTTCTTACGGACTATATAAGAAGGCTCTGGCCAGTGAAGTAACCTAATTCGGTTCACTCACGCCCTCTCGTGTGACCTAGCCGTCATCTACTGTTCCTCACTCTGTGCTGCCTCCGGCGATCCCATCCCGACGACCGCGTGCATGGCCGGTCGGGAGAGCAGGTGCCTCTGGAACCCTGTCGTTCGAGATCCTGCCCGGTTTTTGGGGAGCGTCTCGACGCGACTTCTCCCGATCCGTCCCCAACGCTGTTCGCCTCTGCTTCCACTACTTCCTCTACATCGACACCATGGCCGACGACGCCGCCGCTAAGAAGAAGGCCACAGACGACGCCGAGGCTGCTGCTGCAGTCGCCGCATTGGCCTGGCCAACCGGAGGGTATGATTTGTTCATCCCTCGTTTACTCATACTTATGCTAGCCGTATATGTGCTTCTCATAGAAGGTTCGATTCTATGTTCTGTACGTGCTAGTATGCTTACATATTGCTATGAGATGCATACCTTTTATGCCATGCTTACTGTTTACTCGTGGATAAGTCTAATCGGAAAAGTGCTAATATTTCCAACAATCCAAAAACCTTATTTTATGCACTTTTCGATTCAAGGCTTTGTTGCTACTCTGAAACCGAAAAAGTTTACCGCGACGCATTTTAAGCGTTGGCAGACTAGGACCACCTTGTGGCTCACAGCGATGAACGTGTTTTGGGTTGGTGGTGTGTCCCTCACAGAAACGATTACTCCTGATCAGGAGAAGGCGTTTAGGGAGGCAACCACAATCTTTCTGGGAGCAGTTCTGAGTGTGATTGGAGACAAGTTGGTTGATGCCTATATTCATATGGGTGTTGCCAAAAACTTGTGGGATGCGCTCGAAGTCAAATTCGGCGCAACTGATGCTGGCAGTGAGTTGTATGCCCCATGATTACAGGATGGTTGAGAACCGTTCTGTATTGGACCAGGCACATGAGATACAGTGCATTGCTAAGGAGCTGGACCTCCTAAAGTGTGAGTTACCGGACAAGTTTGTCGCGGGTTGCATTATTGCAAAACTCCCTCCTAGTTGGAGGAACTTTGCTACTTCTCTCAAGCACTTGAGACGTGAATTCTCTGTTGAGGATGTCATTGGTCATCTCAGTGTTGAGCAGAACTCGAGAGCAAAGGACTCACACGTGAAAGGGGCAGAGGGTTCTTCTAGCGCCAATGTGGTGCAGAAGAACTTCCACAAGTTCAAGGGAAAGAACTCTGTCCAGAAGAATACTACCTTTAAGAAGAAGGGTAAGAAGAAAGACAAAAAAAGAGACGGCTGCTTTACTTGTGGTTCAGATGAACATTGGGCAAACAAGTGTCCAAACAAGTACAAGAAGCCAACACAGGACTCTAAGTCTGTGAATGTCACTCTGAGCAACAATGATGCGGCATCTGGGTATGGTAATCTGTTTACCATACTTTCAGTTTGTCAGTCCACCGATTGGTGGATTGACACTGGGGCCAATATTCATGTGTGTGCTGATGTGTCTTTGTTTTCTTTGTACCAGGTCGCAAGAGATTATTCCGTCCTGATGGGGAATGGCTTGCATGCTTCTGTTCATGGTGTTGGCACGGTAGATCTGAAGTTTACTTCGGGAAAGATCGTGCAACTGAAAAACGTAGCATGTCCCCGCCATAAAGAGGAATCTCGTTAGTGGCTCCCTTCTATGTAAAGAAGGGTTTAAGTTAGTATTTGAGTCTAACAAAGTAGTCGTATCTCGGTATGGACTATTTGTCGGAAAAGGATATGATTGTGGTGGTTTGTTCCGCCTTTCCCTGGAGGATTTCTGTAATACAGTCGTGAACCAAATTCATTCTAATGTGAACGAATATGAGGTTTTGTACTCACGTCTTTGTCACATAAATTTCGGTTGTATGACGCGGCTAGCTAAGATGGACTTAATCCCGAGTTTCACTTTAGCCAAGGCTCTAAGTGCCATGCGTGTGTGCAAGCTAAGCAACCTCGTAAGCCTCACAAGCTTGCGAAGGAGAGACACCAGCTGGCACCTCTAGAGCTCATACATTCAGATCTCTGTGAGATGAATGGTTTGTTGACTAAAGGTGGAAAGAAATACTTCGTGACTCTGATTGATGATTCCACTAGATTCTGCTATGTGTATTTGTTAAATACTAAGGATGAGGCTCTACACTACTTTAAAGTCTATAAGGCTGAAGTTGAGAACCAACTTGAGAAGAAAATAAAACGAGTCCGGTCTGATCGTGGTGGAGAGTACTTTTCTAATGAGTTCGATTTATTCTGTGCGGAACATGGTATTATTCATGAGAGGACGCCTCCCTACTCACCCCAGTCAAATGGGGTTGCCGAACGGAAAAACCATACTCTAACTGATTTGGTTAACGCCATGTTAGATACATCGGGTTTATCCAAGACATGGTGGGGGGAGGTTGTATTAACATCCTGTCATGTCCTGAATAAAGTTCCCACAAAGGATAATGAGACTACTCCCTATGACCAATGGGAAAAGAAAAGAACTACACTCTCTTACTTGCGCACTTGGGGTTGTTTCGCGAAAGTCAATGTGCCGATAATCAAAAAGCGCAAGTTGGGACCAAAGACCGTGGACTGTGTTTTTCTTGGCTATGCCAAGCATAGCGTTGGCTATAGATTTCTAGTGGTGAAATCTGAGGTACCTGACCAGAAGGTCGGTACAATGATAGAGTCTAGGGATGCTACATTCTTTGAGGATATTTTCCCCATGAGAGATATGCAAAGCAATTCTAGACTGGAATCTGATGAGACTCCTGAACCAGCTATTCCGATGGAATATTATGAACGTAAAAGTGATAAGAGTTCCACGGAGGATAACGAGGAAGCTCCTGTCAGGAGCAAGAGACAGAGAACTGCAAAGTTGTTTGGTGATGATTTCCTCGTGTACCTCGTGGATGATGATACTCCCAGTTCCATTTCAGAAGCTTATGCATCCCCGGATGCTGACTACTGGAAGGATGCGGTCCGCAGCGAGATGGATTCCATCTTGGCTAACGGGACATGGGAAATCACGGATCGTCCTTATGGTTGTCGACCATCAGGATGTAAGTGGGTGTTCAAAATGAAGCTTAGGCCCGATGGTACTGTTGAGAAGTACAAGGCTAGGCTTGTGACCAAGGGTTATACCCAGAAAGAAGAAGATGATTTCTTTGACACTTATTCACTTGTGGCTAGACTGACAACCATTCAAGTGTTACTCGCTTTGGCTGCCTCGCATGGTCTTCTCGTTCATCAGATGGACGTTAAGACGGCTTTCCTTAACGGAGAGCTAGACGAGGAAATTTACATGCAACAGCCGGATGGCTTTGTAGTACTCCTCCCCCTGGTTCGTATTCCATCTAATGTCGTTGTTTTTTCTCTCCAAAATTCTTGTAGTTGTTAGTCAGATTGTTGGAGGCCCTTCGCATCTTTGGTCGCCTCAATCTGCCCCTTCAATAGTCAGTAGCTGTTGTAGCACTAGCTAGGTATCCATCTCCTACTACTGGAGTAGTGGAGTTGATGCGGTGGTTCCTGTTCTTTTTTTTTCAGAACAAATGTTCTTTTGTTCTTGCAGGATGCAGTTCATGTTGAGGAACTGTTATGTGTAAATTCTGTGTGTGTCGAGCCACTGTCTTGGAAGATGATGCAGTGACGTATAGCCTTAATATAGAACTCCATGACAGTTGAAAAAATAGTCTTTCCTGACTATAATGTTTCTCTATTCAAAGAAATATGTGAACAAATTAATGCCCACACGAGTATCAGAATGGGCACTGTTGTCTGGTCAATAGTTTTTGGTTACTGCAGGCCCAAAAGCGCAATGAAGGATTTTTTTTCTTTAATAGTCACATGAAAAGGAGTTGCTGGCAGATAAATCCTATGTCCATACTCCATGTACTTTCCTCGGTTTATCTACAAGGGAAATCATTTTGTTCAGATTTAACCTATGCACTTCACCTTTATAATGTGTAACTCGAGTGAGTTATTAAAGGTTGCGGACTTGGAGTCTGTATCTTCAACGATTATTCTGTCTCAAATACACCTACCTGACCCTTTCCTGCAAGTGATCTGTAATTTTCTGGTATTGGATCCATCTTATGACTGCCTTTACAGATATTTCCTACAAGTGCTTGCTTTAATTTTTATTACAGTATGTATTAAATTTTAAGAATGAAGTATAACAAGTTCATTTGTTTTATTAATTAAGCAATAGTTATTAAATTTACATATCCATGACATTAGCATGTAACATGTCGCTTTTGATGCTTAGGATCAGATATATATCGGTGAAGATATTACACAACTTACCGAGAGATGAGAGCATTGCTTATGTACCGCCAAATGAGGATCTGACTGAAATAGTTATTACTAATTTTTTGGATTATTGTTCTGCAAAGTTTGATGTATTTCTTTGGCTTACAAAGAATCTGAAGACCACTGCAGCTTTATGAAGAATCATGAAACAAACAAATATATATGTTCAGCTTCATTTCGATCTAAACCAGGTCATCTAGAATGGAACGGAAAACGTGAGGCATATAAAATAACAATTGAGAAACTAAAGAAGGCGCAACTTGTCAGATCATCTAGGCTCAATTCAATGGTACTTCATTTTCGTTTTTCCTATTGTTAAAAGTGATGTCGAGTATTTTATGCCTTTTACTTGATCAGTTTGTATTTATCCAGAAGGGATGAATCATATAGATAATGTTGTGGAGAAACATCTACTTTGCCAGCCATGCTACAGATGCTTGGAGATTTTGCTTAGTTGAAATTTCCTTTTGTTTCCATTTCCATCTAAATTGATTGTACAGCAGAGTTTGCAACTTGTTCTTCGCTTATTTGAAGCCTAGAGGGCTAACGTAATGTCTTTTCTTTCTGTAAAGGGCACTTCCTGTGAAATTTCCTCCAGTCATCACATATGTTCTGGTTGATGCTCTCATATATTTGCAGAATGTCCATGATGTATCAGGTGAGAACTTACTCAATAGTGCCGTTAAACTTTAGGGTCACTGTAACAGTCAATAAAATCTGCCCATAGGTGCAAATCAGATGGTTGCTCTGCATTACCAATCCATCAGTTATTTTCCTATTTAGATAGGAGGTCATGTAGACATGAGTAATGCAATATATGAGTATGTTGGAATCTTGACTTACACAGATGGTGCTTGTAAGTAGTCCCTCCATTTTTATTTAGTCCGCGTATTAGCTTTAGTCAAAGTCCAACTTTGTAAACTTTGACAAAGTTTATAAACAAAAATATTAACATATACAAGAAATAACAAATCAATATCGCTTGATTTATTACTGAATGTACTTTCACATCATATAGATTTGTTATGATAATAAATGTTTATTTTTTTCTATAAACTTTGTCAAACTTTACAAAGTTTGACTTCAGTCAACTCTAATATGCAGAGCAGAGTAAATAAAAGTAGAAGAAGTATTTTATTATATATTCATTTTATTAAGACACATAAAGTTACTTCATTAAATTGGTATGACTGTCTTTTGTTAGCAGTGGAAGATTTGGTACAAATGATTTGCCTTCTACCTAGAGCTTTTACTTTTTCTATCAGATAATTCCTCATACTGTACATGCCTTTCTTTCTTCAGAACCTACTACCTAATTATTACACTCCTTCGATGCTAACCCCCCTCTTCTATGGGGGCGAAAATCCTTTTACAAGTTACCTTCATGTTTTATGCTTCATATATTCATAAAAAGCACCATCATTTATTGAAAAGATAGGCGGGCATAGCAACGCGCGCCGGCATGGTCTAGTTATTAGATATATTAAAACCGCGCATCTGCTTTCCAGCCCTCCCAGGCTATCACAGTCTTTGCAGCCATCGGATCGTTCCTTTCGGATGTTAAACCATCCGATTAGCTGTGAACCAAACCACCAAGCGCTAATTCACAGGCCGCTACTCCCGTAAAATTGGGCCTAATGGGCTTTAATCCAGCGTGGGGCGAAGTACAGCAGACACACATCAACGGTTCAGCCCCCTTATGCTTCTTCAACCTTGGCACGCCCATCTCGCGATTAGGGTTGTGTTTGCCGCCGCCACTGCTCTCCTCCTGCGTCGTGACAGCTGCATCGAGTCGCCGCCAAACCCCGCAATCCCCTCCTACGTCGTCGACAACTGCAGCCACCGTGCCGCCTCCTTCTTCCCTCCCCCGGTCCCTTTCCAAGTTTGCCCGCGTCACCTCCTAGTCCTATCCTCCTTGTTGCGTCCTTCCATCATCTTCTCTCCTCCTTGCCCCGTGGTTCACACTTCACTTGACTCCACAACGGCGAAACCCTTCTCATCTCATGGTGGCGCGAGGAAACCGTGACGAGCACTCCCCGTCTATCTTGGTCGCGTGAGGATGAAGGCAATTGCTAGATGCATACTGAATCAAACTCTCCCCCAGTGATCTTCTCGAGAGAAAACTGCCTGATGTTCTGCTTCCCCAATGGATCTCCTCTTGCGACATCTCACGACGGCCGTCGAGCAGGTATATACATCAATTTCTACATTTTAGATAGGTCAGTGAGGTAAATTTTCACCATGGAGAAGACTGAATCATGGTTTGTCTTTGTTGTGCACTATCCTTCAGTGCAGTGCAAAATATTGCACCTGACAAGCAGAATTGAGAGAAGTAGAATGGGGCAAGAACCTTTATGCACTGGCTAACACAACAACAGTGCCCAGTGACATTACCGGACCATCGATTCCAACCTTCAAGTCCGAGGACCTACTTTGTCAGCATTTTGCGCTGCCTTTCATACATTACTAACAATGTGCTTTCTTTCTGGTTGCATAACAGCCCTTTGTGGTCTGGACTCTGGAATATGCCTGCAACAATCGAGTCAAATGAATATTTACTGAAGTTTGCAGCATTTATGTAAGGGAAAAAATTGTTTTTGCCACTCTAGTTTTCCCCCACATTGCTTATGCCACTCTAGAATTTGACATTTCACTTTTGCCACTCTTAGCTTTTGACAATATATCACTTTTGCCATTCCGTGGCAAAAACAAAATTTTTAGAGTGGCAATTGTGATACATGTCAAAAGCTAAGAGTGGCAAAAGTGAAATAAAAAATTATCGTTTTTGCCATGGAATGGCATTTGTGATGTATTATCAAAAGTTAAGAGTGGCAAAAGTGAGATGTCAAATTCTAGAGTGGCATAAGTAAAGTGGGCAAAAACTAGAGTGGCAAAAACAAAGTTTTCCCTTTATGTAAACTACAGTTTTTGATCTTTCGTACCACCATTGTTTCAGATGTATGCATTAACGTCTTTTTTCTTTCTCCCATTTACAGCCCAAAGAAGTTGGAAATTTTTATAGTCCCCAAGTAAATCATTGATCGATTATATATTGCTCTTTGGTTTTAGAAAAATTAAAACATACTCCCTCTTTGTGCTATATATACTGCTCAATATTCGTTACCATCAATAATAGAATTGATAGTGTGTGTGATTTCCCTCGTTGTGCACAAACACTTAACTTGCATTTTGATATTGGCCACCATTTGGTTACTACATACTTATACAGATGACTGTAGCAAGTCTTTTTTTTGTGGAACTATAGGAAGTCTCTGTTTTATAGCATTCTATCATTGCTTTCCTTTCCTCTAGAACAAGAACACAAAGTATTTTATGAGATCTTTGGCTCTTCCTACATGAAATTTGCCATGTAATTATGGTTCCTGAAAGTACAACATAAATTTGTTTATCTAGACTCGTATGATTTATTACTTGGACAAATAGGGTAAGCATATTGGCCTATGGCAATGTTGCTGCAGAATCCAGTGTTCGCATTTTCCACCTTGATTTCCCTTTTAGACGTTTTTAATAAGACCATCACATGGGTTAATTGGTCAGGAGGGGCCAACATCCTGCAAGATATGGTGCTGCAAAATGAATGTCGAATTTGTCCAGCTAATCAGGTGAGTGTACTGCAGTAACCTCGTCTGTTCATTTTTTTTGCGACAGCTGATCTCCTGATTCTGTTGCTTAGTTGTAGTAGATTGCCATACTGCCCATACATGTGTTGTATCTAGAGCTCCAGAAACCTATGATGATACAAGTTGCTTGAATGGTCAAGTCCGTTGCTGGCTATCTTTTAATCTTATGACGGTTCTTGCATTATCTATTTCAATGAGAAATTGTTATATGCCAAGAAACAAGCTTAAAGTTTAATTTAGAACAGATATAAATACATTCTTAGTCCAATAGTCAATTAATATAACACGGGCAACATTTGACTTGCTACTTTTGATTTTCGAGTCATCCATTAGTCCTATGTCACTGACCGACTGCAATTGCTTCTTAGGATCGGACTGCATTTTGCCTATCAGTGCTATGTCTATCTCGCTCTATCTTGCTGTCTATTTCTGGTTTGACTTTAATAGCCTCAGTGATCCAAAACCCTTAGGTGATTCATCCACGTTTGATATTAATTAAGGAGTAGGAAATTTTGATACAAAAAAGCGTATTTATTTAGTACATGTATGTGTAATCAGTTTCCTGTCGCTTTTAATACTCACATCACCTGTCAAAGGTGAAAAAGATATCTATCTTTAGTTCTTCACCGACGGTCCATGGTTCTCGGGAGCCCGTACTGAAACGCCATACAAAGAGGATGACAAAACCTTACACAACTTCTCTGTAGTATGTAGCTTTTCCTTTTATCATTGTGTGTAGATGATCTTTTTACAGCATTGTGCGCTAGGTGATGACTATGAGCATTTTCAGTACAAGTTATACTGATGTGTTGAAGGTTGTATTCGTAGTAGCAGCATGATGATCCTTTTTCCCACCCCAAGTATATGATGATGGTTCATCTCGTTTCCCATCTGTGTCAAAGGCAGTGGTGTATTCATGTTTCTATGGGGTTGTTGCCTAGAATTTTACCTCGATTGTTACTGAGCTAACAAAGGTATTCCTTGGAATCTGCTGGTACTTGCGCCCAATGGGTATAGATTGTGCAGTCGAAGAAGGTCGAGATAATATCAACTAATTCAGACGTTCTTATTTCGTTGTTACTTCGTATAATTGTTGAGTATCAATGAATGTTGTTTCCAGAAGCATGTTTGACCTCTTTCATGCCCATGTGTAGTTTGGGGAGAGCTTGTAAGACTTGCAGGAATGGCCAAAGAAAGCTTGAGATCTCAATAGTAAAGGTTTCTTTTACTGTGTTTGTGATAAAAACATGTTCTAATCATTTCAAGGGAGTGTGCAGCAGAGGGCCTGTTTTTCAGATGGATGTACCATGTATGCAGCGTCTGTTGGAAATATTAGCACTTTTCCAATTAGACTTATCCACTAGTAAACAGTAAGCATGGCATAAAAGGTATGCATCTCATAGCAATACCTAAGCATACCAGCATGTACAGAACATAGAATCGAACCTTCTATGAGCAGCACATATACGGCTAGCATAAGTATGAGTAAACGAGGGATGAACAGATCATACCCTCCGGTTGGCCAGGCCAATGCGGTGGCTGCAGCAGCAGCCTCGACGTCGTCCGTGGCCTTCTTCTTAGCGGCGGCGTCGTCGCCATGGTGTCGATGTAGAAGAAGTAGTGGAAGAAGAGGCGAACAGCATTGGGGGCGGATCGGGAGCAGTCGCGTCGAGATGCTCCCCAAAAACCTTATTGTCGTTCTCCCGGGCAGGATCTCGAACGACAGGGTTCCGGAGGCACCTGCTCTCCCGACCGGCCGTGCACGCGGTCGTCGGTATGGGATCACCAGAGGCAGCACAGAGTGAGGAACAGTAGATGACGGCTAGGTCACGTGAGAGGGAGTGAGTGAACCGAACTAGGTTACTTCACTGGCCAGAGCCTTCTTATATAGTCCGTAAGAAAGAAAGTCGTGGGCCTTGCGGAGGCCCACGACCGAGTCGGCCCACTCCCGGCAAGGGAGTCGTTGTTCCCGGCAAGCGTCGCACCCCCGCAAGGGGTCAACGAATCACGACAACGAGGGTCCTGGCAAGGGTCGCACCACCGGCAAGGGGTCGACGAATCCCGGCAACGCAAGTGAGCCCACAGTCCAACGTCTTGGACAGTGGCCCACATGTTAGCGACTCGTTAATTAATCCCTGATTAATTAATTCATTCCTGAGCGGCAAAAATAAGCTTCGGCTCGGCTCATTCCCGCAACCCGCGGCGCGCGCGCGTCGTGACGAGGCGAGGCATGGCGAGGCGCGCGGCGGAGGAGGAGGAGCGCGCGTGTACCACTCCTCTTCTCAAGCTCCCAATGGCAAGTGGTAGAGAAGCCCTTATAAAGGGGTCTCAACTCTCCTCAACTAGTAAGGTGGGACTAAACTTCCCACCACCTGCCATCTCATACATGGGCCTCAAGATTAACCAGGGATTAGTGTCTTATATGGGCCTAAGCCCATTCATAATCCAACAATCCCCCACCAGATCTCGAGGCACATAAGTTTGTCAACTGTTCCAAACAATGTTTGATATACCAGTATTTTCAGTGGAGATTGTTAAGTTGAACTTCCACCTAGAGCAACAGGATTAGACTTCTTCACAACTGAACAATGGACTATGCCTTGAATTGTCAGTTTGGCGTGCAGAAGTTTCGCCTATTGTCAGCTGATACATGGCTGCCGAAGGCTAAACCCCACGGGTGGAGCTTATTAGTCATACTCCGTACCTTCTTATGAGCTTAATAGAGATTCCCCAATCTCATAGACTGTGACCGGCAGTCGGGCTCACATAGGTGTGTTCCTCCAAAGAATGCTCTATAGATTAGCATATTGCTTACACAAGCTTTGGAACACATTAAGACAAAAGTCAGCCTGCCTTACAGAATTGAGAGTATTGTGAATCTCCAACGGAGTGGGTTAATTAAGGATACTCTCCTCAGTTGACCACTGGATTGTTTTCCCAGGTCCTAATTCACGGGATCTCCGATCACATAGGTTGGGTTACCCCCATGGCAACTTACGTGGGTCTCATACCCATCTACCTCGATGCATTTTCTATCACAATCCGTGATAGCCCTTTCGTCGAAGGGTCTGCCAGATTCTTAGTCGTCTGGATATAATCCAACGCTATTACTCCGGAGTTCCTTGATTTTCTGACATATTTCAATCTTCTTCTTATGTGCTTTGTGGATTTCAGGTTGTCCTTTGAACTCTTAACCTTGGCAATCCCTATTTGATTGTCACAGTTCATAAGGACAGCCGGCACTGGTTTATCAACCACCGGCAAATCCATCAAAAGCTCTTGAAGCAATTCTGCTTCGACGTGTGATGTGTCTAATGCTGTGAGTTCTGCTTCCATAGTCGATCTGGTTAAGATCGTTTGCTTGCAAGATTTCCAGGAAACAGCACCACCACCAAGTGTGAAGACATGTCCACTTGTGGCTTTCATCTCATCAGTATCAGATATCCAATTCGAATCACTATACCCCTCAAGTACCATCGGGTACCCAGAATAGTGAATTCCCTAGTTCGCAGTACCTTGCAAATAGCGCATTACTCACTCAACAGCATGCCAATGCACATCTCCCGGATTGGAAACAAACCGGCTCAATTTGCACACAGCAAATGAGATGTCAGGACGAGTAGCACATGCTAGGTACATCAGTGAACCAACCACTTGAGAATATCTCAATTGATCTAGAGTCGTGCCTTCGAATTTTCGAATCTGCACGCTAGGATCATATGGTGTTGCAGAAGGTTTGCAGTCCGAATATCCAAAACGGCTCAAAATCTTCTCAACATAGTGGGATTGCAAAAGTGTAATTCCACCCTCAGAATTTCTCAGTAGCTTGATGTTCAGGATAACATCAACAACACCCAGGTCCTTCATCTCAAAGTTGTGAGATAGAAAAGACTTGACCTCCTCAATTACCTTGAGATGGGTCCCAAATATCAGTATGTCATCGACATACAGACACAGTATAACTCCTTCGCCCCCACCATAGCGATAGTATACACATTTGTCAGCTCCGTTCACAACAAAGCCAGCAGATGTCAGAGTAGTGTTGAACATCTCATGCCATTGCTTAGGCGCTTGTTTCAGGCCATACAAAGATTTTACTAGCTTACACACCTTTCCTTCCTGACCATTTACTACAAAGCCATCTGGCTGTTGCATGTAAATTTCCTCGTCTAGCTCTCCGTTAAGGAAAGCTGTCTTAACGTCCATCTGATGAACGAGAAGACCATGCGAGGCAGCCAAAGCGAGTAACACTCGAATGGTTGTCAGTCTAGCCACAGGTGAATAAGTGTCAAAGAAATCCTCTTCTTCTTTCTGGGTATAACCCTTGGACACAAGCCTAGCCTTGTACTTCTCAATAGTACCATCGGGCCTAAGCTTCTTTTTGAACACCCACTTACATCCTAATGGTCTACAACCATAAGGACGATCCGTGATTTCCCATGTCCCGTTAGCCAAGATGGAATCCATCTCGCTGCGGACCGCATCCTTCCAGTAGTCAGCATCCGGAGATGCATAAGCTTCTGAAATGGAACTGGGAGTATCATCATCCACGAGGTACACGAGGAAATCATCACCAAAGGACTTTGCAATCCTCTGTCTCTTGCTCCTGACAGGAGCTTCCTCGTCATCCTCCGTGGAACTGTTATCACTTTTATGTTCATAATATTCCATCGGAATAGCAGGTTCAGGAGTCTCATCAGATTCCAGTCTAGAATTGCTTTGCATATCTCTCATGGGGAAAATATCCTCAAAGAATGTAGCATCCCTAGACTCTATAATTGTACCGACCTTCTGGTTAGGTACCTCAGATTTCACCACTAGAAATCTATAGCCAACGCTATGCTTGGCATAGCCAAGAAAAACACAGTCCACGGTCTTTGGTCCCAACTTGCGCTTTTTGATTATCGGCACATTGACTTTTGCCAAACAACCCCAAGTGCGCAAGTAAGAGAGTGTAGTTCTTTTCTTTTCCCATTGGTCATAGGGAGTAGTCTCATTATCCTTTGTGGGAACTTTATTCAGGACATGACAGGATGTCAATACAGCCTCCCCCCACCATGTCTTGGATAAACCCGATGTATCTAACATGGCGTTAACCAAATCAGTTAGAGTATGGTTTTTCCGTTCGGCAACCCCATTTGACTGGGGTGAGTAGGGAGGCGTCCTCTCATGAATAATACCATGTTCCACACAGAATAAATCGAACTCATTAGAAAAGTACTCTCCACCACGATCAGACCGGATTCGTTTTATTTTCTTCTCAAGTTGGTTCTCAACTTCAGCATTATAGACTTTAAAGTAGTGTAGAGCCTCATCCTTAGTATTTAACAAATACACATAGCAGAATCTAGTGGAATCATTAATCAGAGTCATGAAGTATTTCTTTCCACCTTTAGTCAACAAACCATTCATCTCACAGAGATCTGAATGTATGAGCTCTAGAGGTGCCTCTCTCCTTCGCAAGCTTGTGAGGCTTACGAGGTTGCTTAGCTTGCACACACGCATGGCACTTAGAGCCTTGGCTGAAGTGAAACTCGGGATTAAGTCCATCTTAGCTAGCCGCGTCATACAACCGAAATTTATGTGACAAAGACGTGAGTGCCAAACCTCAGATTCGTTCACATTAGAATGAATTTGGTTCACGACTTTATTACAGAAATCCTCCAGGGAAAGGCGGAACAAACCACCACAATCATATCCTTTTCCAACAAATAGTCCATACCGAGATACGACTACGTTGTTAGACTCAAATACTAACTTAAACCCTTCTTTACATAGAAGGGAGCCACTAACGAGATTCTTCTTTATGGCGGGGACATGCTGCACGTTCTTCAGTTGCACGATCTTTCCTGAAGTAAACTTCAGATCTACCGTGCCAACACCATGAACAGAAGCATGCGAGCCATTCCCCATCAGGACGGAACAATCTCGTGCAACCTGGTAGGAAGAAAACAAACACACATCAGCACACACATGAATATTGGCCCCAGTGTCAATCCACCAATCGGTGGACTGACAAACTGAAAGTATGGTAAACAGATTACCATACCCAGATGCCGCATCATTGTTGCTCAGAGTGACATTCACAGACTTAGAGTCCTGTGCTGGCTTCTTGTACTTGTTTGGGCACTTGTTTGCCCAATGTTCATCTGAACCACAAGTAAAGCAGCCGTCTCTCTTTTTGTCTTTCTTCTTACCCTTCTTCTTAAAGGTAGTATTCTGCTGGACAGAGTTCTTTCCCTTGAACTTGTGGAAGTTCTTCCGCACCATATTAGCGCTAGAAGAACCCTCTGCGCCTTTCACGTGTGAGTCCTTTGCTCTCGAGTTCTGCTCAACACTGAGATGACCAATGACATCCTCAACAGAGAATTCACGTCTCAAGTGCTTGAGAGAAGTAGCAAAGTTCCTTCAACTAGGAGGGAGTTTTGCAATAATGCAACCCGCGACAAACTTGTCCGGTAACTCACACTTCAGGAGCTCCGACTCCTTAGCAATGCACTGTATCTCATGAGCCTGGTCCAATACAGAACGGTTATCAACCATCCGAGCGCATCCCACAAGTTTTTGGCAATGCCCATATGAATATAGGCATGAACCAACTTGTCTCCAATCATACTCAGAACTGCTCCCAGAAAGATTGTGGTTGCCTCCCTAAACGCCTTCTCCTGATCAGGAGCAATCGTTTATGTGAGGGACACACCACCAACCCAGAACATGTTCATCTCTGTGAGCCACAAGGTGGTCCTAGTCTGCCAACGCTTAAAATGCGCCCCGGTAAACTTTTCCGGTTTCAGAGTAGCAGCAAAGCCTTGAATCGAAAAATGCCTAAAATAAGGTTTTTGGATTGTTGGAAATATTAGCACTTTTTCGATTAGATTTATCCACGAGTAAACAGTAAGCATGGAATAAAAGGTATGCATCTCATAGCAATACCTAAGCATACTAGCACGTACAGAACATAGAATCGAACCTTCTATGAGCAGCACATATACGGCTAGCATAAGTATGAGTAAACGAGGGATGAACAGATCATACCCTCCGGTTGGCCAGGCCAACGCGGCGGCTGCAGCAGCAGCCTCGGCGTCGTCCGTGGCCTTCTTCTTAGCGGCGGCGTCGTCGGACATGGTGTCGATGTAGAGGAAGTAGTGGAAGCAGAGGCGAACAGCGTTGGGGACGGATCGGGAGCAGTCGCGTTTCAGTACAAGTTATACTGATGTGTTGAAGGTTGTATTCGTAGTAGCAGGATGATGATCCTTTTTCCCACCCCAAGTATATGATGATGGTTCATCTTGTTTCCAATCTGTGTCAAATGCAGTGGTGTGTTCATGTTTCTATTGGGTTGTTGCCTAGATTTTTACCTCGATTGTTACTGAGCTAACGAAGGTATTCCTTGGAATCTGCTGGTACTTGCGCCCATAGGTATAGATTGTGCAGTCGAAGAATGTCGAGATAATATCAACTAATTCAGACATTCTTATTTCGTTGTTACTTCGTATGATTGTTGCGTATCAATGAATTTTCTTTCCAGAAGCATGTTTGACATGTTTCCTGCCCATGTGTAGTTTGGGGAGAGCTTGTAAGACTTGCAGGAACGGCCAAACAAAGCTTGAGATCTCAATAGTAAAGGTTTCTTTTACTGTGTTTGTGATAAAAACATGTTCTAATCATTTCAAGGGAGTGTGCAGCAGAGGGCCTGTTTTTCAGATGGATGTACCATGTATGCAGCGTCAACATAATATGAAGATTTTACTTGCATCCTCGTAGTAACTATTGCATTTGTATTTTTTCTGTCCCTATGATTGGATGCCAAACTGCAAGTATGCCAGCTGTGGGTTAATGTTTTTGCTGCCATTGGTTCACTGAGTGAAATATCTGTTGCTTCTTCCAACTTAGTGCTCCCTCCTTTGAACGGATATAATGCAATATTATTTACTACTGTATTGGGTGTCTTGTTTCAAAAAAAAAATGAAAAACTTTCATGAAATAACTCATTTGAGTATATTTATCATAAATTCAAGATAGACGGGCGCTGCAACGTGCGCCATCGATGATCTAGTAATGAGATAAATAGAGCAAGTTGTATTTATGTTGCGGTGAGCAGAGAACTATGTCTTGTTTGTTCTTTCCCCTGGCTACAGTTAAGAGTACAGTTTATAGTCCGTGTTGTCTACAATTGATCATCTATTTCTTGGTTTGCCTGCTGGCCTTGTAGATGTCCGATTTGGTTGTGAGAGCTGCCTATGGATTAGAGGTGATTCTGCATGTTTTTCTGTTAACTTCACGAATAATTTGTGCATATTTTTTTCTTTTGATTTGATCAGGAGGAAGATGAACAAAAGAGAGACAAGCTAGTTTTGCTTAGTATTTGTGTTGTGGGGATCAAGAGATCAGTGATAGACACTAAATAGGTGCCTTAGAAGGGCTTGCTGTTCTGTGCATGTATGTTAAATATAGGAGCTCACATGGATGCTGTCACTGGAATACACATAGAAGTACATGGGTATACATTTGTTTTCATTCCCTGCTTAGCTGCCTCTTTGATTCAAAGGATCTTCATACGGAATTTGCAAGGTTCAGAATATTATGATTTCTTATCTGTGTTTGATCATATTATTTTACTTCAACAGCCAGCAAAGATATCTAAGTTGAAATGCAGGTCACCAAAAGAATCTTCTAATTATTTTGCATACCTGTGTACTATCACCTAGAATCAAATTCTACATCTATCATATTGTTTGCCCTTATGCAGCCTACCAAACAACATCTGAGGTGAGCATGGCCCACATCATGCAAGTACACCAAAGACCAAACACACATGTCACCTCCTTCTTGCATGAGCTCAACCAGGCCAGCCCCAGCCAAGTTCCTTCATGCGATGTAGGTTGGATATGCCCAGGGAACTAAACACGCCGAATATGCTTCTGGATGTTTGATTGGTTCTTAATTTTGACATTTGATCATAGATTGTGTTTTTTTGTGGGTGACGGTAGACTGTTTGATACTGAACAAATATATTCTCAATGGAACTATACCACTAGCCGATATACATACATTCCTTTGCTAAAATTTTCAGTTTAAAAAATAGGCCCTGTTATACCAATTATAAACACAAGATAAAGAATAAATATAACTTCTGAACAAAAAAAAGAGTGTGACCTGTAAATATTTACAGAAAAATTGAAAACCAAGACATGAACGAACCAGCATGGCATGCTGCGCTTTGCTGGTGCAACTATGTCTTATCTTCTACATATTGCATAGATTCATAAACATTTTTTTCTTCTTTTTTAGTTTTATTTAGTTATTTCATTTTGTTTTCTTGTTGAAATGTTGTTTTGTCTCCGTTCCTTAGTGGGAATGTTTGCTTATTTGTGTAATGAAGTTCGCTATGCAACTTTATATAATTTTTTACAACACTATCTATACTAAATATAACGAAACGCAAGCAAGCACACATATGCACAATGCCTGAAAATCCAAAGTTGTGTACATGTCAATTTTGTTTTTCTATATCTTTTGTAGTACTTTGTTATCTGCATTGGAAAAAACAGAGATTTGGGCGAGTTTGGCATTGCAAGACAGATAGTAATATCACTGAAAGAAGTTTGGTATTAGGCGGCATCTGCTAGAAGATTTCATAACATGATGTGAGATGAAAATGCAAATAGATTTTGTGCATTGTAAATGAATTAATCTAGCAAATAGAGCTTCAAACCACAGACTGACATATATATATGTCATGTATATATTTGTGAACTGAACATGACAGAAACTGGCAATATAACTTCACGACACAGTTTGGAAATAAAATATGACAGTACATGCCATTAACATTCAAAAGAACCTTAAAGCACTTTAAAGCTCTTAATGTCACGGATATGGCGTCGTGCGAGCATGTTCACCGGCGGCCGTCCGTAGTCACGGAGTTGTGCCCCCCCC
>NC_041384.1:731786406-731788610 GCF_002162155.2 Triticum dicoccoides | reverse complement strand
AAGTCCATCGGGGCGACTGGAGGCAGGTGTCGACGCCCCTACTATGGTGGTGTTGATCCAAACTTCATGGCTGATGGTGGGCTAGGGTTGAAAGGAGAGCACTTTTACCGTGATGTGGGCGGCTGGTGATGGCTTGGACATGGATGCCGGGGTGGCGGCCCCGGTTGGCGCTCCACATGGTTGGTTCTTCGGCGGGCTACCTCGTGGCAGTGGTGACTCCCTGTCTTGGTCGTGTGGGCGACATGACGGGTGAGACGGGTGGCTCGGGCGTCCTCTTTGTCTTCTCAGTGGCGGCGCTCCGATCTGGATCTAGGGACTTGACCTCGTCGTGCTAGTCCCGAGCACCTCATGGTGGCATGAGTGAGTTGCCGAGCGAAAGCTCTACGCCTCGGCGCCGACAACGGCGACGTTTGTGGGCACCACTATCTTCCTGAAGACGTTGTCGTGGCTCTTCTCTCTGTGTTAGGGCTCTAGGTAAATACTTCGTTCATTGCGTACATGGCAGAGGTGACGCTTCGCGCCGTTCTCCCTCCTAGGGCGATGTCGTGGAGCTTAGATGTGCTAGGGCGTAGTGTGGTGTTGTGTTCAATTCTTCCTGTATTTTCTTTTGGTTTCATTACCGGTTATCTTGGGATCGGCTTTGTAAGAGGACCACCTCACCACCTTATATCGTTTGGCGTGGACCTGTTTAGTTGTGGTTCTATTTATAAAGCGGGGCGAAATCCTGTTTCGAGAACATTAGGCAATATGCTGCTCTATTTTCCATTTCACTCTAAATAAAGTGAACTAAACATATGTACATAACATGTATTCACATGACATGGTAGACAAGTCCTATGGAAGGAATCCTCGGAAATTATAGTGGAATAACGTTATTTAGTGTGATAATTGACTACCATAAAAAGAATGAAGCAAAGGGACAAAGGAGAAGTCCACATGGCGGCTTTAGAAAAAAGCCTCCCTAGTATATGAGCGTGCCCGCTCGTATGTGTGGTCGTATAAAGCACCAGCACCGCCGCCTCGTCCAGAACATCCACACGGTGAAGTCAGATCGGGGATCAGACGAGCATACACACCAGAAGCACATCCACAAGATAGAACCCTAGCCTCCGGAGTCATCCATAGGAGGGATTGACAAGGAGGAGATCATTATCTTCACCACCACACACAAGGTGACATCAACATCATCACCACTGTCGTCATCACCATCATCATCATCCATATCCACACCATCTTGTTGTAACATCAGGAACCCTAGTGGATTGTCTTGTGTTTTTTTTTTGCAGTAAAAACACACACTAGACGATCGTCTTGTGTGTTACTTTTGTGATTCATTCATGTGTACCGTCACCATTCCCATGATGTTTGTTATTCCCATGTGTATGTAGATTCCTTAGTTCTGGGGACATGGAAGAGCCTTGGTATGTATAGGATCTAAAATGTTATATTGGATATAAGATCCTCTGTAGACATACACCGCCTATGGGGTGGAAATGGCAAAGAGAGATGCAATTGCCTTCATTTTCCCTCCGCCATTGACTTGGAAAATAGCGATGCATACCGAGCTAGCTTATCAGGCAGGGAGGTATCTGCTGGAGGACAAATTCCCAGTTGCATCGTAAGAACTCGCTGGGCATGTTTGACCAAAGAATTCGGCTTAGAAATAGCCATAACTAGAAGGGTTGGGGGCGCTTTGCTACATCGTTGGTGTTGTTGGTTATCTTCAAACAATAATCACTCTGTTTAAAATATAAGATGTATTACTTTTTTGAAAAGTCAAACCTTTTAAGTTTGATCAAATTTGTATAGAAATATATCAAAAATACATAATATCAAATTAGTATTTAAATTCATCATGAAATGAATTTCCATAGTTTTTCTGTGAATGCTGTGACGTTGATATTTTTGCACTGAATTTGGTCAAAGTTAAAGAAGTTTGACTTCCAACAAACCTAATACCCGTTATATACTGGAACTGATGGAATGCCCCCTTTGGTTGGGCTACAGATTCCTAGGAATCGATTGCGGCTTCGATTCCTAGAATCAGTTGTAGCTGCAGATTATGAGAATAGAAGTAGGCTCTTTGTTTACCCGGCTTTAGTGAAATCGGAAGTGTTATTAAATGTCTAGAACACCCCAAATGTGTAATGGTCAATAACAAAACTTGTAGAACATGACAACCAGCGAGGACGATGCAGGTGGCC
>NC_041384.1:731785189-731786178 GCF_002162155.2 Triticum dicoccoides | reverse complement strand
GTTGGCACCATTGTGGAATGACGCAGGTTGACCGGAGCTAGGTGGGCAGCCCTGTAGAGTATGGTGGCCGGAGCTCAGAGAGGGGCGGCATACGCGGAGATCAGAGGCGGTAGGTCACAGGCGGAGCTCCTGGGCAGCGATAGTGGCGGGGCTCCATGGCCGGAATAGGGGGGAGGCGGAGGTGATGGCACCGGATCCACCTGTTTTGGAGAACCTACATGTGTCGGACGCTAGTTGAGCCATGCATCGCCTCTCTCTCTCTCTCTCTCTCTTCGTTTGGGGGAGAGGATAACGTGTCGTGAAGATTTTGGTCAGAGGAGGAGGAGTGGCATTCCTGTTGTGATAACAGGGAGAACTTGGGTAAGTGGCATCTTGGGAATCACCGAGAATCACCAAATTTGCAGCTTCGGCTTGGACGTGGCTGGTAGTTCATTTTCTAGAAGCGATTATAGGAAGCTGGAGTGAGAATCTGTGTGTTTGTTCTGGATTCTGATTTTGTGAGGCATAGAACCTGGGAATCTCTAGCTGAAGCCCAAACAAACGCTACCTTAGTTTAGCGTCTCGGGGATATGATAGAGTGTGTTTTATTTTTATTTATAATTCGATGATTTGGTGGGGCTTTCATGGTGTCATTCTGTGTTATCCGCTAACCAACCTATATTTGTGTGGGTAAATTTCTGTATCAGTGCTCACATGTACTACTATATTGGTGCTACAATATCACATGGTGGCGATTCTTTTTTCTAGGTTGTGAGAGGGTAGGCGGGATTGATATATTTTTATAGGCCGGTTGCTACTGATTGATTTGAAAAATCGTTGGCCCGGTCAAAATCGTAAACCAAATACAAAATTGAATAAAGAGTTTCAAAATTAGGAATTGAATGGTAGAGCTTAAGAAAGTGTTGACCCGCTCAAAATCGGTTGACCCAATTTTAAATTAAATACCTTAATTAATTGTGAGGCCTTAAAAATTAGGAAGCAAAGTGTAT
>NC_041384.1:731782151-731784439 GCF_002162155.2 Triticum dicoccoides | reverse complement strand
TTTTTTTTTTTGGATTTCTGTTGGGGTGTGATTTTTATTTTCGAGGGTGCCCAGTTGGCTTATTCAAATACTGCACGCACAAAAAGGTTTAGCAAACCAATGTTCGGATTTGTTTCTCAGTGCGATAATATCCGCCCATTTGGTGTCATGTTGCGTCAAACTACCATCTCACACTCACAGAACACGTTATGTGTAAAAACCAGGTGTTGCATGTAAAAGCACTCATGCTAGGACCACATAGCAATAAATTTCTATGTACAGACAAGAAAATAAAAAATGAGCACATTTAAAGATGATTCCCACAATAAAAGAAAATATTTTGCAAATCAAATCTTTTGTTTGATTCGCCATTTGTTTTCACAATTGGCTTAGTATAATGTGGGCCATATAATTTCCAATATTTATATATCGTATCTTCGAATATTTGAGGCATTGAACTAATTATGTGCTTGCTCGATGGCCCAGCTGATCCATTCATCTTCCTGCACAAATCTTATTAATTTTCCATGTCCTAAAGTAAATACTCATCCTTTGCCATTATGCTTGGTGATAACCTTCTTGGCATGTTTTACATGGACACACTGAATAGTTTAATCATTCTCTTTATTTGACACATTGGAAAATCCATCACCACCAAGGGTTATTTGACACAATCGAAAGGGCATCCCTCGATGTGCACCTTTTTCTTGAGAGAGTGCTATTATGAATAATTTGCTGGCACCATAGAAAATTAATTGGAATAAGTACATTTATTGAAGATCATATGTAAGGTGTCGTATAAATTAATAAATTACAGATTTTTATTTGCATGAGGACATATCTGATGTGCCTTCATTGGTATGCATTAATTGAAATCTTCATAGCAAAATTTGTATGAATTTAATGTTTCACAATACTACAATTTTCTTTTAACAATAAACATCAATGTATAGCAGAGAGGATGGGAAAAATTTCTAACTTCTATCATACTAGAGCACATAATGCTAAGCTATCTTTCTAGAACATACATAGAATTCTTTTGGCAACTTCACATAGGGAGCCCCTACCTTTTCCATTAGAAATGGATGTCATGCATGGAGAAACGTGTCCAACACAAATTTTACATGCACAATGTGAAGAGCAGAATAGTACATCTCCAACGTATGTACAATTTTCAGTTTCATGATATTATATTATCAATCTTGGATACTTTATATGCAATTTTATAATATTTTTTGGAACTAACCTATTAACTCAGTGTCGAGTACCAGTTGTTGTTTTTTGCTTATTTTGGCTATTCAGAAAATCAATACCAAATGGAGTCCAAACACGATGAAACTTTACAGTGATTTGTTCTGCACCAGAAGGGACACTAGAACGTTCGGGGGGAGGCCTGAAGATCTACAGGAGAGCGACGAGCTCACCCGGCTCACCCCCTGAGCTCTTGGGTCTCACATAGCTCTGTTTGACCAAATTCCAGCACTATAAATTCCTAAATATTCCTAAACCAACAGAGAGCCACTCGAAACACTTTCCGCCGCGGCAATCTTCTATTCTTTTGTGAGCCCATCTCGAGGCCCTTTCTAGTACTCTGCCAGAGTGGGAATCCATGGGTTTCTACCTCATCCTTGTGGCACCTCCAATGATGTGTGAGTAGTTTACCATAGACCTATGGGTCCATAGCTAGAATCTTCAATACAAAGTTCTCCATGGTCTCCATGGAGTTCTATCTAATGTAATCTTCTTTTGCAGTGTGTTTGTTGGGATCCGATAAATTGGGGGTTTATGATCAGATAATTAATTGATAGTAATTGAGTCTTTCTAAACTTTATTATGCATGATTATTATAGCTTTGTATTTATTTCCGATCTATCCATTTGGTCTGGACAACTAGATTGATTTATCTTTAGTGGGAGAGGTGCTTTGTAATGGATTCAATCTTGCGGTGTCCTCACCCAGTGACAGAAAGGGTATTGAGACACACATTTGTATTGTTGTTATTAAGGGTAAAACGATGGGGTTTAATAGCTTTCTTTTATTATGTCTACATCATGTTATCATACTTCATACATTACTCTGTTTGTTATGAACTTAATAAGTAGAGAAGCAATTATAGAAGCGCTCTCGAAGTGGCACAATAGTAGTAGATGTAGAATCTTTTCGGTCTCCTTGTCACGGGATGTGATGCCTATATACATGATCATTGCCATGGATATCGTCATAAGTATGCGCTTTTCTATCAATTGTCGAACAATAATTTGTCTACCCACCATATGTTATTTATTCAATAGAGAAGCCTCTAGTGAAAA
>NC_041384.1:731675659-731679261 GCF_002162155.2 Triticum dicoccoides | reverse complement strand
GGAAAGAGGAGCAAACGCCGGTGTGTTTGTGTGGGCGAACCAGCGTCGCATCAGCCAAACACCTACGTGTTGCGGCTTTTGTCACCTATGCACGACCAGTGGTGGAAGACGAAAACATTAAGATGGGGCAAACTCTTAAGCACAATAAAAGTAATTCTCTTCATCCGCGGAATTCACTTGATTTTGATGAGTGACTTGTGTCATAGCCTACGAAGCATCGATACGTGGACACCGACACGGTGATATGGATTCGAGTATACGGGATAAGTACAACAATTTCTAGAAACATCCATATGACAAATACACATAAATAATTAATAAAATGCAATGTAATAAAGACAAAGAATAATTGATTGTGTGACATGAGATCAAAATACTGCCCCATTTGTTGCTTCCATGCCTCTTTTCAAGTCCTCAATGATCGAATGATCATCATTCTCCTCAATCCTCATGGTATGTCCGCTCCCTAGCCTGAACAGCGAAATCAGCAGGTGAGCAGCAGCAAGCAACAACATTACATAGCATTACAGTTACAGCAATGCAAAGCAGTCAAGCGCTAAGCAGCAGCAAGCCAGCGGCCAGAGCCCAGCTCATCTAGCAAGCGTGCAGCAGCCAGCAAGCAAGTGCCCAGCAGAAAGTGCATCGGAGGAGCACGACAAGCAGGAGGCAACATCACAGGAGGATCGAAGGACAGCAAGGATTGAGCCGTGAGGAACGCGGAGCTGGCGACCGGCGTCGTCAGCTTGGTCGCAGCCGTCACTCAGCTCTCTCGCAGGGCGCTAGGGATTAGGCCCAAAGAGCGGGGCTGCGTGCGTCGCTGGGTGTGCTATAGGCCCAGTTAGGATGGCTGCGTGGCCATTTTCTCTTTTCAGCGATTTTTTCCATCTAAAAGCATCTCCAGGAGACTCGCTACGGCGCGGCGTGCAAATTTTTTTTTCGAGTGCCGAAATAGCCCTTTTGCGTGTCAGACTACACAGTTGCTTCATCAGGCGCTGAAAAATTTTAGCGCGCCAGAGCGTCGCTTCAGCAGGCGCGGCAAAATAGAGCGCGCACCCAGTACAAACAATATTTTGCATTCAATGTGAAACAAAGAAGATCAAATACAGAAAAAATAAATCATCAATAAATAGTTCAAATATTATTACAACTCAAACAAATAATTAAACTTCAATTCAACAAATACTCCCTCCTTACCAGTTTATAAGGCTTATATCTGAAATCTCACCAACCAAGGGAAATGTCTATTGGCTGGGATGAATTAAGCAGGTTTAGAAAGTGCCCAATGAGCCTTCTGCCTTTTCTTCGCGAAAACTGTGCGCGCCGCAGTATTAATTCTCAGCCCGTTTGACTCCCGATGCAATAACTCCAGCGCCCGCGTGCTCTATGCTGCGCGCTAACGGCTGCATGCACGCGCTCTCTCCCGCCTCCGCTCTGAACTTACTGCATGCGCGCGCTCTCTCCCGCCTGACCTCAAAACTAAACCGGCCCGTGCGCGCGGTCTCTCCCACCTCTCTCTCTCATCTGCATGGCGCATGCATAGGCCAGTTTCATTTTCATGGTTTGCATGCACGGCGCCAAACAACAAATGAAAAAAGCACCGCCAAAATCCTCTGGTGCCATTAGCTCAATTTTTGGTTTTTCAGCGTTGGCGCCGCGAACTCGAACACTGCCTCTCCCGCCATAGCAAATCGTACATGCACTGCAGTATAAAGTGGTGGGCAGCAAGCAAGTTTAGCCACACCATTCTTCTCCCACATCTCCATCTTCTTTCCGGAATCCAATCTGACATCGCTTTGCTGCTCTCGTGTCGTATGTGGATGAAAAGAGTACAGGAGGGTGGGTGAAAGAACACGAGTGCTTCGAGTCGTTTTAAAGAAGTGGGTGGTGCATGCATGCAGGCATGCAGCGAGGGAGTGGAAAGGAGTAACGGCCACTTCTCTTTGTACGAGAACAGCAGCCAGCGAATTAATTGCGAGCGTAGGGATCGAAACGACCGCAGCGCTTTATCCGAGTGGACCACGAATTGAGCCTTATGTTTTGGAAATCTGGCGATTTTGAAATGAGCCTTATAAACTGGTAAGGAGGGAGTAGTTCATGACTAATACAACAAATAATTCAATACAATACAACAAATAACAGTACAACAAACATACAACATCATGCATTTTGTCGCCCATTTCATGCCCACCACTCCTTGACTAGATCCTTCTGAAGTTCATCATGTGTTTCGGCAGGTCGAATGGCATGATAGGAGTCAACAAAGCGGGCCACTCTCTCAACCCTCCTCCGCACTCGCACGGAGTGTCCCATCAACTCATACTGAGAGTAGTCCGAATCTTGCCCACGCTCGTTCTCGATGATCATGTTATGCATGATTACACAAGCGTTCATGATGTACCAAAAGATATTTTGATCCAAAAATCTAGCCGGTCCTCTCACAATAGCAAATTGGGCTTGCAAAATGCCAAAAGCTCTATCCACATCTTTCCCAGCCGCCGCATGAGCATTATGGAAATCAAGATTTTTCTTACCTTCCGGTTCTTTCAACAGTTTCACAAATGTTTGCCACTTTGGGTAGATGTCATCTGCAAGATAGTAGCCATAGTTGTAAGTATGGCCATTTGCTATAAACTGCACTAGTGGTAGTTCATCATTTGCAATCCTATTCATGAGTGGTGACCATTGAACAACATCGATGTAATTCAAAGTTCCTGGCATTCCCAAAAAAGCCTGCCAAATCCAAGTCTCCTGATCGGCCACCGCTTCAAGGATTACAATGGATCCTTTTTCTGGCCGTGGAATTGTCCATGCCATGTCTTAGGACAGTTGTTCCAACTCTAATGCATGCAATCTATTGAGCCAAGCATACCTGAGAACCCGCGAGCTTTATTCATCTCCAAAAGCCTTGTGGCGTCTCCAGCATTGGGAGCTCTCAAATATTCTGGACCAAACACTTGCACGACTCCAACCGCAAAGCGCTTGACACACATGTTGGCTAGGCTCTCACCCATGGCGAAGTAATCAGCAATTAGATCCGCCGGAATACCGTATGTCAGCATACGCAAAGCGGCGGTCACCTTTTGAAAGGTGCTATGCCCGAGTTCTCTAGCGGCATTCCTCCTTTGCTGAAAAAACCATCATGGCTCGCCAGTCTATCTACAATGTGTTTGAACAAATTGATGCTCATCCTAAAACGGTGGCCAAAGTAGGACTCGGGGTATGTGGGATTCTCGACAAAATAGTTCTCATCAATCTGTTGTGGGCTTCAATATCCTTTCCCTCCACAATTTTTGACGACCAAAAACCGAACCACCGTGCTTCGGCTTTTAGGTTGATGTGCATAGCTAGGACCATTGCGAGGTCCTCCTCCTCTTGAAGATCAAATTCTTCATCGGAAGAATTGTGGGACGAACTCATCTACAAATTTGAATTCAAACTAAAATTTAACACTACAAACAACATGCTCCAAATTCATCTACAAAAATGAAGTTAGAAGCAATATATACCTTGCAAGAGTTTTGTCAAACACCTTGTGGGCACCGAGCTGCAAACCCCCACCGAGCGTTGTTCGTCGGTGGAAGGGGGCGCTCGAGGGGTGGCCG
>NC_041384.1:731667239-731674766 GCF_002162155.2 Triticum dicoccoides | reverse complement strand
GGGGAGCACTGACGGATCGCCGGAGAGGATGGGGAAGTCGCGCGCGCGAGTGAATATTTTAGATCAAGCGGTTGGTGGGCATTCCCATGGGCGAGTCTCCGTACAACGCACGATAGCGGACGCTCGAAAAAAGTAGCGCGATGCGGTTATGTTCGGCGCGCGGAGTGGTTTTTAGCGTGCGCGTGATTTTTGCGCGTTTGTTGGAGCTGCCGATTCGGTCATGCGCGCGCTAAAATGCCATTTTTCAGGCGCGCGGATTATTTAGCACCTCTGTTAGAGATGATCTAACAGTCAGCGAGACAACAAATGATTATACAAAAAATACGATTATACTCCCTCTGTCCGGGAAAAGTTGTCCACAGCGTAGTGTAATGCCAATTTTTCAAAAACACCCTCATAACTTCAAATTTGTTACAAACGGGTCACCATACAGGTCATGTCTCCTTCCTTCTTCCTCCGCCCGTCGCCGGCGTGCGTCACCAGGGCCAGTCGTCAGCCTAAGACCTGCGCCGCCCAATTGCTTGCTCCGCCGCCGCACTGGACGTGCTCCTCCGCGGCCCAGGACCCGCGCCGCCCTACTTGCTCTGTCGCTGCACAGGACGTGCTCCTCTGCCGCCAAGGACCTGCGCCGCCCTGCTTGCTCCGTCGCCGCACAGGACGTGCTCCTCCGCCGCCCAGGACCTGCGTCGACGATATCCCCTCCTTCCTCGCAGGGCCTGCGCCGCCGCCGCCCAGGACCCGTGCGCGCCTGGGTCTCGAGCGCCTGGACCACGAGCTCCCTCAAGCTCTTTCGCGATCCTGGACCTCAAGCTGGAGCCCCTTCTGCTACTTCTCCGCAACTTGCTGCTCCTCCCCTGCTCGTGCTGCCGCCCGGAGATCCCCTTCTCGTGTGCTTCCGCCTGAGGTCCCCTGCTCGTGCTGCTGCTGGTGAGAACAAGTACAGGGTTCTGTAATTTGTTCATCTCTAGTGCCTTGCTTGCTTGCTCTGTAATTTAAAACACAACTGATCTGTGTACATTGCTTGCTTGCTTCCTCTGTAATTTGAAAAAATTCAGTTAACATTGATGTTGATTTCTGATGGACCAATCTTTAGTACTGCCAAAAAAATGTTACAGAGGGGCAGAATCATTCATGGCAGTAAAAAATAAGTCATGGGCAGAATCATGAGATGATGAGAAAGGTTATAGAGGCCAGAATCATTGACAAAAGAAGGAAAAAATCATGTACTAAATTACAGCAAATTTAGGCCAGATTTAGCCAAATTGGAAACATTATTTGGAATTCTTCTTCTTCTACTCTTGCTAGCAGTGAGCAGTGAGATGGGAAGACAGATTATCTTGTTAGTTGAAAGCATTTTATTCACATAGTCCTAAAATTTATAAGCTGAAAATACAAGCTTCTTCTACTAATTCTTTGAACTTTGATTAGTCCTAGTCTGAATATGTCACAACGTTTCTGTCAAAATCTCAGACATGACAATAAATCTCAGATTATTTAGGAACACACTATTAATTGAATTTACACTAAGATTTCTTGTTAACTGAATTTACACTAAGATTTCTCACTCCATTACATAATTCTGATTGTTAACTGAATTTACAGAATAATAATTTCATTTGCATAATTACCGTGAAGTTTCAGTAACTACAGTACCTGAATTTATAGTAAGATTTCTCACTCCATTACTCTGCTATTAACTGTATTATTCTGTTGTTAACAATCAGAATTGACACTATATTATTCAGTCAAGTTGATGTTCAGATCCTGTCATTTTGTTCCAAAACCTGTCAATTTCTGTCAGGTTTCGATCTTTCAAGTTGATATTCAGTCAAGTTGATGTCAAACTTGACACATAAATAAAATTTGACATCAATGAAATTTAGACCGTGAATATAGTTTGGACAGTACTCCACTGTCATATTTTCAGTGAGTAAAATTCAGTTTTGACAAATTGAAGCCTACTCTATTCTACAGAAAATGTTGTAGAGGATGTTATTAACTTTTCTGATGTTGTAGAGGGAGTAATAGATATTCATAGTTCTATAACTACTGCCATGGTCTACTAAGAGAAGATAATTTCAATATTCAAAATGTGTACATGCACTAGTTGTCAACAAGAAATACAGTAAAAGTTAAGATGTACTCATGGCCCCTGCTTTTGTTTGCTTTTTAATTCCTGCCCTGGTCCCTGCAAAAAAGAGAGATGTAGTAGGACCTGTTGGGGAACGTAGTAATTTCAAAAAAAATCCTATGCACACGCAAGATCATGGTGATGCATAGCAACGAGAGGGGAGAGTGTTGTCTACGTACCCTTGTAGACCGGAAGCGGAAGCGTTAGCACAACGCGGTTGATGTAGTCATACGTCTTCACGGCCCGACCGATCAAGCACCGAAACTACGGCACCTCCGAGTTCTAGCACACGTTCAGCTCGATGACGATCCCCGGACTCCGATCCAGCAAAGTGTCGGGAAAGAGTTCCGTCAGCATGACGGCGTGGTGACGATCTTGATGTTCTACCGTCGCAGGGCTTCGCCTAAGCACCGCTACAATATTATCGAGGATTATGGTGGAGGGGGGCACCGCACACGGCTAAGAGAACGATCACGAAGATCAACTTGTGTGTCTAGAGGTGCCCCCTGCCCCTGTATATAAAGGAGCAAGGGGGAGAGGCCGGCCGGCTCTTGGGGCGCGCCAAGGAGGGGGGAGTCCTCCTCCTATTAGGAGTAGGACTCCCCTTTCCTAGTCCAACTAGGAAGAGAGAAGGGGGAAGGAAAGAGAGGGAGAGGGAGAGGGAAAGAGGGGCCGCGCCCCCCTCCCCTAGTCCAATTCGGACTCCCCATGGGAGGGGCGCGCTACCTCCTGGGCTGCTGCCCTCTCTCTCCCCTCAGGCCCATTAAGGCCCAATACTTCCCGGGGGGGTTCCGGTAACCCTTCCGGCACTCCGGTTTTCTCCGAAATCACCCGAAACACTTTCGGTGTCCGAATATAGCCGTCCAATATATCGATCTTTATGTCTCGACCATTTCGAGACTCCTCATCATGTCTGTGATCATATCCGGGACTCCGAACAACCTTCGGTACATCAAAATATATAAACTCATAATGAAACTGTCATCATAACGTTAAGCGTGCGGACCCTACGGGTTCGAGAATAATGTAGACATGACCGAGACACGTCTCCGGTCAATAACCAATAGCGGAACCTGGATGCTCATATAGGCTCCTACATATTCTACGAAGATCTTTTATCGCTCAGACCGCATAACAACATACGTTGTTCCCTTTGTCATCAGTATGTTACTTGCCCGAGATTTGATCATCGGTATCTCAATACCTAGTTCAATCTCGTTACCGGCAAGTCTCTTTACTCGTTCCATAATACATCATCCCGTAGCTAACTTATTAGTTGCAATGCTTGCGAGGCTTATGTGATGTGCATTACCGAGAGGGCCCAGAGATACCTCTCCGACAATCAGAGTGAAAAATCCTAATCTCGAAATACGCCAACCCAACAAGTACCTTTGGAGACACCGGTAGAGCACCTTTATAATCACCCAGTTACGTTGTGACGTTTGGTAGAATACAAAGTGTTCCTCCGGTAAATGGGAGTTGCATAATCTCATAGTCATAGGAACATGTATAAGTCATGAAGAAAGCAATAGCAACAAACTAAACGATCATGTGCTAAGCTAACGAAATGGGTCAAGTCAATCACATCATTCTCCTAATGATGTGATCCCGTTAATCAAATGACAACTCATGTCTATGGCTAGGAAACTTAACCATCTTCGATCAATGAGCTAGTCAAGTAGAGGCATACTAGTGACACTATGTTTGTCTATGTATTCACACATGTATTATGTTTCCGGTTAATACAATTCTAGCATGAATAATAAACATTTATCATGATATAAGGAAATAAATAATAACTTTATTATTGCCTCTACGGCATATTTCTTCAGTCTCCCACTTGCACTAGAGTCAATAATCTAGATTACACAGTAATGATTCTAACACCCATGGAGCCTTGGTGTTGATCATGTTTTGCTCGTGGAAGAGGCTTAGTCAGCGGGTCTGCAACATTCTGATCTGTATGTATCTTGCAAATTTGTATGTCTCCCACTTGGACTAAATCCCGAATGGAATTGAAGCGTCTCTTGATGTGCTTGGTTCTCTTGTGAAATCTGGATTCCTTTGCCACGACAATTGCACCAATATTGTCACAAAAGATTTTCATTGGACCCGATGCACTAGGTATGACACCTATATCGGATATGAACTCCTTCATCCAGACTCCTTCATTTGCTGCTTCCGAAGCAGCTATGTACTCTGCTTCACATGTAGATCCCGCCATGACGCTTTGTTTTGAACTGCACCAACTGACAGCTCTTCCGTTTAGTAAAAATACGTATCCGGTTTGTGATTTAGAATCGTCCGGATCAGTGTCAAAGCTTGCATCAATGTAACCATTTACGATGAGCTCTTTGTCAACTCCATATACGAGAAACATATCCTTAGTCCTTTTCAGGTATTTCAGGATGTTCTTGACCGTTGTCCAGTGATCCACTCCTGGATTACTTTGGTACCTCCCCGCTAGACTTATAGCAAGGCACACATCAGGTCTGGTACACAGCATTACATACATGATAGAGCCTATGGCTGAAGCATAGGGAACATCTTTCATTTTCTCTCTATCTTCTGCGGTGGTCGAACATTGAGTCTTAGTCAACTTCACACCTTGTAACACAGGCAAGAACCCTTTCTTTGCTTGATCCATTTTGAACTTCTTCAAAACCTTGTCAAGGTATGTGCTTCGTGAAAGTCCAATTAAGCATCTTGATCTATCTCTATAGATCTTAATGCCCAATAGGTAAGTAGCTTCACCGAGGTCTTTCATTGAAAAACTCTTACTCAAATATCCCTTTATGCTATCCAGAAATTCTATATTATTTCTAATCAACAATATGTCATCCACATATAATATCAGAAATGCTACAGAGCTCCCACTCACTTTCTTGTAAATACAGGCTTCTCCAAAAGTCTGTATAAAACCAAATGCTTTGATCACACTATCAAAGCGTTTATTCCAACTCCGAGAGGCTTGCACCAGTCCATAAATGGATCGCTGGAGCTTGCACACTTTGTTAGCTCCCTTTGGATCGACAAAACCTTCTGGTTGCATCATATACAACTCTTCTTCCAGAAATCCATTCAGGAATGCAGTTTTGACATCCATTTGCCAAATTTCATAATCATAAAATGCGGCAATTGCTAACATGATTCAGACAGACTTAAGCATCGCTACGGGTGAGAAGGTCTCATCTTAGTCAATCCCTTGAACTTGTCGAAAACCTTTTGAAACAAGACGAGCTTTATAGACAGTAACATTACCGTCAGCGTCAGTCTTCTTCTTGAAGATCCATTTATTCTCAATTGCTTGCCGATCAACAGGCAAGTCAACCAAAGTCCACACTTTGTTCTCATACATGGATCCCATCTCAGATTTCATGGCTTCTAGCCATTTTGCGGAATCTGGGCTCACCATCGCTTCTTCATAGTTCGTAGGTTCATCATGATCTAGTAGCATGACTTCCAGAACAGGATTACCGTACCACTCTGGTGCGGATCTTACTCTGGTTGATCTACGAGGTTCGGTAGTAACTTGATCTAAAGTTTCATGATCATTATCATTAGCTTCCTCACTAATTGGTGTAAGTGTCACAGAAACCGGTTTCTGTGATGTCCTACTTTCCAATAATGGAGCAGGTATAATTACCTCATCAAGTTCTACTTCTCTCCCACTCACTTCTTTCGAGAGAAACTCCTTGTCTAGAAAAACTCTGAATTTAGCAACAAAAGTCTTGCCTTCGGATCTGTGATAGAAGGTGTACCCAACAGTCTCCTTTGGGTATCCTATGAAGACACATTTCTCCGATTTGGGTTCGGGCTTATCAGGTTGAAGCTTTTTCACATAAGCATCGCAACCCCAAACTTTTAGAAATGACAACTTTGGTTTCTTGCCAAACCACAGTTCATAAGGCGTCGTCTCAATGGATTTCGATGGTGTCCTATTTAACGTGAATGCAGCCGTCTCTAAAGCATAACCCCAAAACGATAACGGTAAATCAGTAAGAGACATCATAGATTGCACCATATCTAATAAAGTACGATTACGACATTCGGACACACCATTACGCTGTGGTGTTCCGGGTGGCGTGAGTTGCGAAACTATTCCGGATTGTTTCAAATGTAGACCAAACTCGTAACTCAAATATTCTCCTCCACGATCAGATCGTAGAAACTTTATTTTCTTGTTACGATGATTTTCAACTTGACTATGAAATTCTTTAAACTTTTCAAATGTTTCAGACTTATGTTTCATTAAGTAGATATACCCATATCTGCTTAAATCATCTGTGAAGGTGAGAAAATAACAATATCTACCATGAGCCTCAACATTCATTGGACCACATACATCTGTATGTATGATTTCCAACAAATCCGTTGCTCTCTCCATAGTACCGGAGAACGGCGTTTTAGTCATCTTACCCATGAGGCACGGTTCGCAAGTACCAAGTGATTCATAATCAAGTGGTTCCAAAAGTCCATCAGTATGGAGTTTCTTCATGCGCTTTACAGTGATATGACCTAAACGGCAGTGCCACAAATAAGTTGCACTATCATTATCAACTCTGCATCTTTTGATTTCAACATTATGAATATGTGTATCACTACTATCAAGATTCATCAAAAATTGACCACTCTTCAAGGGTGCATGACCATAAAAGATATTACTCATATAAATAGAACAACAATTATTCTCTGATTTAAATGAATAACCGTGTCGCATTATACAAGATCCAGATATAATGTTAATGCTCAACGCTGGCACCAAATAACAATTATTTAGGTCTAATACCAATCCCGAAGGTAGATGTAGAGGTAGCGTGCCGACCGCGGTCACATCGACTTTGGAACCATTTCCCACACACATCGTCACCTCGTCCTTAGCCAATCTTCGCTTGATCCGTAGCGCCTGTTTCGAGTTGCAAATATTAGCAACAGAACCAGTATCAAATACCCATGTGCTACTGCGAGCATTAGTAAGGTACACATCAATAACATGTATATCACATATACCTTTGTTCACTTTGCCATCCTTCTTATCCGTCAAATACTTGGGGCAGTTCCGCTTCCAGTGACCAGTCTGCTTGCAGTAGAAGCACTCAGTTTCAGGCTTAGGTCCAGACTTGGGTTTCTTCTCCTGAGCAGCAACTTGTTTGCTATTCTTCTTGAAGTTCCCTTTCTTCTTCCCTCTACCCTTTTTCTTGAAACTGGTGGTCTTATTGACCATCAACACTTGATGCTCCTTCTTGATTTCTACCTCCGCGGCTTTTAGCATTGCGAAGAGCTCAGGAATAGTCTTATTCATCCCTTGCATATTATAGTTCATCATGAAGCTTTTGTAGCTTGGTGGCAGTGATTGAAGAACTCTGTCAATGACACTATCAATAGGAAGATTAACC
>NC_041384.1:731658041-731666223 GCF_002162155.2 Triticum dicoccoides | reverse complement strand
AACATAGTAATTTCAATTCCTACGCACACGCAAGATCATGGTGATGCATAGCAACGAGAGGGGAGAGTGTTGTCTACGTACCCTCGTAGACCGGAAGCAGAAGTTTTAGCACAACGCGGTTGATGTAGTCATACGTCTTCATGGCCCGACCGATCAAGCACCGAAACTATGGCACCTCCGAGTTCTAGCACACATTCAGCTCGATGACGATCCCCGGACTCCGATATAGCAAAGTTTTCGGGGAAGAGTTCCATCAGCACGACGGCGTGGTGACGATCTTGATGTTCTACCGTCGCAGGGCTTCGCCTAAGCACCGCTACAATATTATCGAGGATTATGGTGGAGGGGGGCACCACACACGGCTAAGAGAACAATCACGAAGATCAACTTGTGTGTCTAGAGGTGCCCCCCTGCCCCTGTATATAAAGGAGCAAGGGGGAGAGGCCGGCCGGCCCTTGAGGCACTCCGGTTTTCTCCGAAATCACCCGAAACACTTCTAGTCCCCGAATATAGCCGTCCAATATATCGATCTTTATGTCTCGACCATTTCGAGACTCCTCGTCATGTCCGTGATCATATCCGGGACTCCGAACAACCTTCGGTACATCAAAATATATAAACTCATAATGAAACTGTCATTGTAACATTAAGCATGCGGACCCTACGGGTTCGAGAACAATGTAGACATGACCGAGACACGTCTCCGGTCAATAACCAATAGCGGAACCGGGATGCTCATATTGGCTCCTACATATTTGTGATGCCCTCAATTCAATCGTACACTAATCATACACGCAAATGTGTACGATCAAGATCAAGGACTCACAGGGAGATATCACAACACAACTCTAGACACAAATCAAAATAATACAAGCTTTATATTACAAGCCAGGGGCCTCGAGGGCTCGAATACATAAGCTCGAATACACAAGAGTCAGTGGAAGCAACAATATCTGAGTACAGACATAAGTTAGACAAGATTGCCTTAAGAAGGCTAGCACAAAAGCAACAATGAACGAAAAGGCAAGGCCTCCTGCCTGGGAGCCTCCTAACTACTCCTAGTCGTCTGCGGTCTTCACGTAGTAGTAAGCATCCTCCGGGTAGTAGTAGTCATCAGTGGCGTCGTCTGGCTCCTGGAATCCATCATCTGGTCGCAACAATCGGGTATGGGGAAAAAGGAGTAGCAAAGAAACCGTGAGTACTCATCCAAAGTACTCGCAAGACTTACATAAGATCTAAACTAAGTATGCATCTGTATGACAGGAATGGGTTGTATCTGTGGACTAAACTGCAGAATGCCATAAGGGAAGGGGAAAGCCTAGCCTATCGAAGACTAGCATCTTGTGGAAACCACCATCTTGCAGCAACAGGAGGGAGTAGAGTAGCATAAAGTAAAGTAGCAGTAATGTTATCAACCTCGGCCAGAGATCCTTTCTCAACTCCCTGCGAGAAAGGAATCCTAGAGCCATACTATCCAGTTATAATCTCATATCCAAGTCTCATCACAATCTATTTAACCTCACAAGTATCCAGTTCTAGTTGTATCGATCGGGATACAAATCCAAGTGTCCGTTACCGTAGGACAGGCTATCGATAGATGTTTTCTTCCCTGCAGGGGTGCACCAACTTACCCACCACGCTCGATTAACTCCGGTCGGACACACTTTCCTGGGTCATGCCCGGCCTCGGCCAAACAATACGCCGCAACCTAACCTAGGCTTAATAGAGAGGTCAGCACACCAGACTAAACCTATGCCCCCAGGGGTCATGGGCCATCTCCCGGGGAATTCCTGCATGTTGCA
The DNA here is from genome assembly GCF_002162155.2 of Triticum dicoccoides. Taxonomy (NCBI): domain Eukaryota; kingdom Viridiplantae; phylum Streptophyta; class Magnoliopsida; order Poales; family Poaceae; genus Triticum; species Triticum dicoccoides. Next base: position 731,664,421 of record NC_041384.1, on the reverse strand, counting down.
TGGGCGGCCGGTGAGCAGACCTAGCTACCTCCTTCAACAAGGCAGGTGCTTACTTAGTCCAACCCGACGCGCGCCGCTCAATCGCTGACGTCTATTAAGCTTCGGCTAATGCATATGACGCAGAACGCCCATACTATGCCCACGTGATGGTTAGTGCTATCAGGCCAGAGGCCCCTCGGATCAAATATCCAAATCGTAGTGGATTAGGAACGCGCGATAACAAGCAGAGACTCACGAAAGATGAGACCCCGTTGCCCCGTCTCGAGTACTTGCGGCAAGGGCTAAGAATGCCCGGCCACGCCTCGTAAGTATCTCGTGGGCACCTTCCAAGTCAACCCGACTCCACATCACTCGCTATTAAGCTCGGGCGGGTACCCCTCAGGGTCGACCCGTCTTTAGTAACATGGCGCAGTGTAAAGTCATAGTAACCATAGTAATTGTGTGTCTAACACCAAGGGGAAAACCCGAGGAATCACTCCCGGTGAATCCCACTCGATGTTATCATCAAGGTGAACGTAAGAGGATCCACCCTCGAGGTTCACACTTGAGGGGTTGCACGACAGAGCGGTAACGGAAGTGGTTAAGGAGGAAATCACCCTCGATGACCTCGACCGTATAGCTACACTACAGAGATCTCATCAGGAGTGATGTAAGAGGTTCCATCCTCGGCACTTGATGGTAACTCTGCAGAGTCGTACAACTAGGTGGGTGATGTGCAGTGTCGGGGCCTGGACTTCAATCACGTTGATCGAGTCATCGAACATAAAGCGAGGCAACTGGGATAAGGTGGGGGTCACTGATGGATCTCTAACCAATCTATACTAAGCAGTTTAGGATAAGTAGATAAGGTATAAAAGCAGATAACAACAACAGGCTATGCATCAGAGTAGGATCATACAGAAAGTAGTAGCAGTTGTAATGCAAGCATGAAAGGAAAACAAATAGGCGATATCGGAATGCTCAAGGGGGGGTTTGCTTGCCTGGTTGCTCAGACAAGAAGGAGGGGTCGTCGGTGATGTAGTCAATCACATCATAGGTCTCGGGGTCTACCGGAGAGAAGAGGGGGAAGAAACAGTAAATATAGAGCAAACAATGCATCACAAGGCACAACATGACGACGGGCAGAGCTAGGGTTGCCCTAACGTAGTACTACACATTGCAGACGGAGGGGATAAACACCTGAGGATGAATTCCCGGCATTAGGCGGATTCCGGACAGATGAAAGAGAGGGGACGGTTCCATGTTCAGCATGCTAGGGGCATGTGACAGATGAACAGACCGCGTATTCGGATTCGTTGGATTTTCTGAGCAACTTTCATGTAGAAAACATTTTCATCCGAGCTACGGTTTAATTTCTTCAAATTTCTAAAGATTTAAACAATAACCTGGAATTATTTTAATTACAGAAAAAGATATATGACGTCAGCATGATGTCACAATGACATCAGCAGGTCAACAGACGGCTGACCAGGTCAAACTTGACCTGTGGGTCAAGTGGGACCTACATGTCAGCCTCTGTTATTTTAATAGTGGATTAAAACTAAACTAGCAGAGATAATTAGAGGAGTGGGCCCCGGGCGTCAGTGAGTGTTTTAGGTTAACTTATCCTTTTTATTTATAAAACGTTATTAGACTAATATAACAGAGGGGGCCCACATGTCAGCGAGAGGGATGAACAGTGCCCCGTGTTGACTTTGGTCAACATGGTCAAAAGTGCGCAGGGGCCCACTCGTCAGCGATCGTGGATCGGTCCCACGCGGCGCCATCTCAGCGGGGCCGGCGACTCGTCGGCGGCGACGCCAGAATGCGGTGGAGGCCTCGGGACTCGTCGGAAAATGCGCTCCGGTCACCGTTTTGCGCGCGCGAGGTGGCGTTCGAAAGAGGGGAGCGAGGCGCGTCGTGTGGCGCTAACGGTTGGCCTCGGGAAGACCTAAAACGACGACGGCACGCGGCAAGGCGGACGCTGGAGTTCGGCCATGTCCGCCAACGGCGACAGAGGGCACGGGAAGGGGATCTAGCGGCATGAGCGGCCGCGGTGAGGGGACCTGAGCACGTTCGAGTGCTCGGACGAGCAGGTCAATGACCACAAGGTCGGCGGCGAGCCTCGTGGCGGAGCTGTGTTCGGGCGGTGACGGGAACGGCGGCTACGGCTACTAGGAGAGGCCGAGGAGAGGGGAGATCGAAGCGGCCGCTCACTTCGGGTGTAGGGAAGCAGACGAGGGAGCCGGAGGGAGCTCGACGGCGACGTACGGCGGCGGTGATCCCGGGTGAATGGAGGTTCAAGACGACGGCGTGACGGTGCTCTAGGGGCGACGAGCTCGAGTCTGTGGTCGGAGAAGATGTAGCTGGGCACGGCAGCACTCGGGGAATCATCGGAGAGGGGCGGGGACAGCGGTGGACGCGGTCAGCACGGCGTCGCGGCCATGGACGTCGCTCGGAAGCGGTGGATCTGAAGGGGGAGAGGAGAGGAGGAGCAGGCGGAGTGGGCGAGGGGAAGTGGGAGTGGCCGCAGGTGAGGGGGAGGACTCGAGGCGTCGAGGGGGCGCTCTTATCCCCTCCCTCGTCGTCGACGGCGAGGCGGTCCGGCGGGGCTCGCCCCTATTGCGACCCCGGTCGGGGGAACAGGGGGAGAAGGCGACCCGAGGAGGGGCTGGGCCGGACTAGCTGGAGTGGGCCGAGGCTCGGGCCAGGCACTGTGCACTTGGCCCAGTGCACAGTGGCCTGTGCTCTTTTTTTTACTTTTGCTTTTTTACAGAAAGGGTTTTAGTAATATTTTGAGCTTCCATAAGATTTTTCAAAAATGTAAAACTTGGTCATATAATTACTTTGCAATATCCAGCACTGCCATAAAAAGTTTGGGCATTTTTGGAGTTCAATTGAATTTACACAATAAAGAAAAGGGCATTTTAAAGGCTATTTTTGCTCTGTTAAAATGCATTAGGACCATTTAGAGTTGATGATGATGTTGTGTTCCTTAACAAATAATTGTTATAGAATTTTTGACAAATGATGAACATTTTTCCAGCAACTTTTGAGCAACTTCAAACTTCACTTGAATTTGAATTGACTGGAATTTCAAATGGGACATTGAGCAAAGGTAATTAAGCACTGTTTGGAAAAATGATTAGTTTAATCACAGAGGGTTACTGTAGCATGACACTGGGGTGTTACAAATCTCCTCCACTACAAGAAATCTCGTCCCGAGATTTAAGGGGTGGAGTAAGGGGGAAAGAGTTGGTTACGAAATTCTAACGAGTCTTCACGGTCTTCTTTGCTCTCCTCGAAGAGGTCATTCCCTTCTGTTGATGTCTTTAATTCTCTGCTCCAGGTCATCAAGGTGAAATCATCACGCTTACTTCGGGGTCTTCATCATACTTACGGATACGTAAGGGGGAGCTCGACAACGATAGAATGCTATAAGGGTAATCATATGGGGTTAACCCATGAATGAACATATGAGTATCTCTCGAGTTGGAACTCTAGAAATACCTCGAGAGAATTAAAGTAGGCATGAGAATTTTTAAGCAGTAGGCAAATGTTCGATGCCTGAAACAATGTGTGAGAGGAGTTCAGAGCAACAGAATAAATATAGCATTTGACACCGGAGTAGAATAATTGAGGGAAGGTGGCTCATAAATTACATATGAAGACAAGTTGAAAGTATACTTCAGAATCAAGGTTGTACAAGAGAGTCAGGTTTCGATCCTGTGGAACTGTGGGTTATGGGCCCACCAGGTGGGTATAAAGTAGAAAGGGGGCCGATAGCAAGGCATGGCAGATGATAGACTGTCAATTATGTTGCCAACAACGTTGGTACCAAGGGCGAGGGACGAAGAGAACTACTTTCCTGCACATTGAAACGAGGCGGACCAATAGGCAAAGTTCTCGTCCATCGGTGGTTACCAAAATGTCATCAACAATAGTAACAGTGTATTACTGACAAATTGTACACCGAGGTGTTTACATAAGTAGGAAATTATCTCTGCTCAGACAAGTTAGATTACAAGAAAGGTGAAACAAAACAATGGTAAGGAAAATGTGATTATTATGATGATATTCAGTCCAATGGAAAGAAAGGTATTTATTCCCAAGTATTAGAGTATAACTTTCCCAAGGAAAAGCAGAGCATGATAGGGCTCCAAGTAATAAACCATTTAGACAAAGGGCAAGGAATTTAAGAGGTTTACCCATACAACGGTGTTAGGATAATTGATCAAGAACAGTTAGCATTGCGCTCCCAACGTTCTTGTTGATGATCGGAGTACCACGCACATGCTTCGGGATAGTGTTGACATGGTCATCAGGGAAAGGTTAGACTTCGGATACACCAAGGATCCATCGGGACAACTTATAAAATAAGTCATGCAATTTCAGCAAAAAAAGATGATGGTGTGGCCGACGGGCTCAGTCACAATCCATCGACAAGACAAAAAGGATGTATTTCCAAAATTATATGAACAAGTTTGTGTTGGGGAAGGCAAGAATGTTGTCGATGACGACATAAATCATCGAGGGGAAGGATTGTATATATTATCATGAATTCAATTGATATCCTGGAAAAAGCTCAGAATGTTGATGATGATCACGACACATTTGTTGAGAGACTCTAAGAAGATGCCACCGAGCAGAAAAGGAAGGATGAAGTGAAAGGCTATGAGAACCACCGATTCAACACAAGCTCAAAGTCAAGCTTGTTGTTCGAGGTGAAATGATAAGATGAGGAAGATCGACGTAAGCTTAGCTCATCGTCGGAAGTTTCTCCGGGCATAAGGACCAGGTAGCACAGTTAAAAAGTTTACAAGATAAAAATATAGCCGATCAGGCTAGGAATGATGTGATGGGGCATAAAGCTTCCCACTATCAAGTACTAGGTGCAATGCCAGAAGGTAAATCAGAGTAGAGGTTGGACGGGAGAGATGAGTTGTAGAGGATAAGTAATTCTAACTTACACCGTAAATGGGATCAAGGAGGAAATATGGTCGGGACCATAACTACAAGGGATCCAATTCACGACACCGGAAGAATTATTCAAATGATTAAATATCCTTGCAAGAAGCTTTCATGATAAGTCCCACACCGTGTCCGTGGGCATGAACACAAGGTTCAGGGTCGACTCCCACTTCTACAATGCATAACCTTTCATTTTACTTCTCGCTCTTGGTGAAGCTGTAGTATTGAAATTTTATCTGACGAAATCCAGTAGAGTATAATCCGCATAACTTTCGAGTTCACACAGATTAGGGAAGGCATAGGTTCGAACCATCGGGGCATCTTAGGAAGATATATCATAAATTTCAAGAATAATAACACAAGCTCGGTAGTAGAGCATGCTCGTGAAAGCGGAGGATACAATTTACCAAAAGCATTACGTATCCGAGGAAAGGCTCACCAGCTTATTGAATATGAAGGACGTTTTCGGATAAAATCTGAAAAAAGGGGGGTCTGGTGGTCCACAAGGGATTTGATGCAAGCATCGGTATTCAACCAGAGGAAGAGAGAATGCAAGGAGATCAGATTACAGAAACAACTGACTAACTCAAGGCTCAATTGCAAAGGAATTATGAATTCCAAGACAAGGGATCAGAAGCAATGCTCTGATTAGGGATGGATAGGTAGAATAGCCATAGGGGTACAATCTATGGCGATTTGATTGATCGAGATTCAGCACATGTTAAAATGACGTCTAAGCCGGAAGGATGAATTCTAGGACCTGATTGAGGGTTGCGAGCATTTGCAACATATTGTATCAATGGACTCAAAATGGAAATGAAAAAGGCTGATAATAAGATTACTAGACTTATGGTATTAACCATAATGCCAGCAAGCAGGAAATTCAAGAACAATAGGCTGTTGAGGATTTTCTCAAGAACGAATGGTATTATGAAGACTTTTGTGAAGTACAAGAATCAACTGAGGGTGAGCAGATACTCGATAGGTGCACAAAGTTATCTGTAGGGGTATTCAGATGACAAGGAACTGCAAGGCAGTAAGCTCAAAGGATTCTCAGAAAAGGAGAGCAGTTCCGGGCAACTTTTAATAACAAGATCAATGGGATAGAATGTAAGATTGGTAAGTGTGTGTAGTTATCCATAAGGATATTTCGGTGGTAGGGAATTGCAAAGGCAACAGGCACAAAGTCTCGAGAGAAAATCGTCGAGTATCTTCGGAATCTTCTGATGCAGCAGGAGATCATCTGAAATAAGGGGCTCTCCTGGCGGATGTGATCACGAGATCCTAATGTTCGAGTTAGTAAAACCATTTAACCCGAATAGAAGAGAGATTAGGGTCCCAGAGTATAGACGAGGAGTAAAAGATCCTAATACCACCTGAGGGAGTCCTGGATTAGGGGGTGTCCGGATGGCCGGACTATACCTTCAGCC
>NC_041384.1:731657471-731658031 GCF_002162155.2 Triticum dicoccoides | reverse complement strand
AACTCCTGGACAATGAAGATACAAGATTGATGACTCCGTCCCGTGTCCGGAAGGGACTTTCCTTGGCGTGGAAGGCAAGCTTGGCGATACGGATATGTAGATCTCCTACCATTGTAACCGACTCTATGTAACCCTAACCCTATCCGGTGTCTATATAAACCGGAGGGTTTTAGTCCGTAGGACAACACATTCATACACAACAATCATACCATAGGCTAGCTTTTAGGGTTTAGCCTCTCTGATCTCATGGTAGATCTGCTCTTGTACTACCCATATCATCAATATTAATCAAGCAGGACGTAGGGTTTTACCTGCATCGAGAGGGCACGAACCTGGGTAAAACTTCGTGTCCCTTGCCTCCTGTTACCATCCGGCCTAGACACACAGTTCGGGACCCCCTACCCGAGGGCATGGGGAGGGGATCTAGCGGCACGAGCGGCCGCGGTGAGGGGACCTGAGCATGTTCGAGTGCTCGGATGAGAAGTTCAACGACCACAACATCGGTGGCGAGCCTCGCGGCGGAGCTGCGTTCGGGCGGCGACGGGAACGGCGGCTACGGC
>NC_041384.1:731612432-731656481 GCF_002162155.2 Triticum dicoccoides | reverse complement strand
ACTAGGAGAGGCCGTGGAGAGGGGAGATCGAAGCGGCTGCTCACTGCGGGTGTAGGGAAGCGGACAAGGGAGCCGGAGGGAGCTCGACGGCGACGTACGGCGGCGGTGATCCTGGGCGAACGGAGGTTGAAGACGACGGCGTGACGGCGCTCTAGGGGCGACGAGCTCGAGTCCGTGGTCGGAGAAGATGTAGCTGGGCACGGCAGCACTCGGGGACTCGTCGGAGAGGGGCGGGGACAGCAGTGGCCGTGGTCAGCACGGCGTCGCGGCCATGGACGTCGCTCGGAAGCGGTGGATCTGAAGGGGGAGAGGAGAGGAGGAGCAGGCGGAGTGGGCGAGGGGAAGTGGGAGTGGCGGCAGGTGAGGGGGAGGACTCGAGGCATCGAGGGGGCCCTCTTATCCCCTCCCTTGTCATCGACGGCGAGGTGGTCCGGCGGGGCTTGCCCCTGTTGCGACCCCGGACGGGGGAACAGGGGGAGAAGGCGACCCGAGGAGGGGCTGGGCCGGACTAGCTGGAGTGGGCCGAGGCTCGGGCCAGGCACTGTGCACTTGGCCGAGTGCACAGTGGCTTGTGCTCTTTCTTTTTTTTTACTTTTTCTTTTTTTACAGAAAGGGGTTTAGTAATATTTTGAGCTTCCATAAGATTTTGCAAAAATGTGAAACTTGGTCACATAATTACTTTGCAATATCCAGCACTGTCACAAAAAGTTTGGGCATTTTTGGAGTTCAATTGAATTTACACAATAAAGAAAAGGGCATTTTAAAGGCTATTTTTGCTCTGTTAAAATGCATTAGGACCATTTGGAGTTGATGATGATGTTGTGTTCCTTCACAAATAATTGTTATGGAATTTTTGACAAATGATGAACATTTTTCCTGCAACTTTTGAGCAACTTCAAACTTCACTTGAATTTGAATTGACTGGAATTTCAAATGGGACATTGAACAAAGGTGATTAAGCACTGTTTGGCAAAATGATTAGTTTAATCACAAAGGGTTACTGTAGCATGACACTGGGGGTGTTACAATATTTTACGAAGATCTTTTATCGGTCAGACCGCATAACAACATATGTTGTTCCCTTTGTCATCGGTATGTTACTTGCCTGAGATTTGATCGTCGGTATCTCAATACCTAGTTCAATCTCGTTACCGGCAAGTCTCTTTACTCGTTCCGTAATACATCATCCCGCAGCTAACTTATTAGTTGCAATGCTTGCAAGGCTTATGTGATGTGCATTACCGAGAGGGCCCAGAGATACCTCTCCGACAATCGGAGTGACAAATCCTAATCTCGAAATACGCCAACCCAACAAGTACCTTCGGAGATACCTATAGAGCACCTTTGTAATCACCCAGTTGCGTTGTGACGTTTGGTAGCACACAAAGTGTTCCTCCAGTAAACGGGAGTTGCATAATCTCATAGTCATAGGAACATGTATAAGTCATGAAGAAAGCAATAGCAACAAACTAAACAATCATGTGCTAAGCTAACGAAATGGGTCAAGTCAATCACATCATTCTCCTAATGATGTGATCCCGTTAATCAAATGACAACTCGTGTCTATGGCTAGGAAACTTAACCATCTTCGATCAACGAGCTAGTCAAGTAGAGGCATACTAGTGACACTATGTTTGTCTATGTATTCACACATGTATTATGTTTCCGGTTAATACAATTCTAGCATGAATAATAAACATTTATCATGATATAAGGAAATAAATAATAACTTTATTATTGCCTCTAGGGCATATTTCCTTCAGGACCTGTAGTTGCTTATGAACAAGGAGTACTTTTAATATCTAATTTTCTCTTTCTTGGTTTCTTTGCTTTTTGTCTAGGATTCTTCATGGTTTTCTTGTTATGATTATATGCTCACCATTCATCTTTTGTATACTCTTGTTATGAGATCAGACAGGAGTGCACAACTATGGATTTGAATTTGATGCCGGAAGAGGAGGACGAAGCTCAAGAAGAAGAACAAGCTCAGCAGGGTGATGCTATTGATTTGAACTTGATGCCGGAAGATGAGGACGAAGCTTAGCAAGAAGAAAAAGCTCAACAGGTGACGCTATTGATTTGAACTTGATGCCGGAAGATGAGGATGAAGACATTGAATTGAATTGGTTTCCTGAAGAGGAAGAAGCTGAACAGGCACAAGGAGATGCAGAATTGGAAGAAGCTCAAGAGGCACAAGGAGATGCAGAATTGGAAGAAGCTCAAGAGGCACAAGAAGATGCAGAATTGGAAGAAGCTGATGCACATGGCAATCCAAGAAGCAAGGACTTGACAGACAAGGAGAGAAATGGTGTTTACTTTGCTCTAGGAGTAATCGAGCTTAGAGATGGACAGGTTCACGTGTATGACAAGGTGCTCATTGCGACGATGCTGAATGTTCACCTGCGAACAGTTACAAGAATATGGAATCTAGCCAAACGACAACTTGCAGCAGGCCAAGAAGTTGATGTTTCAAGCAAGAAGAACAAAAGTGGTAGGAAGAGAAAAGAACTAGATCTATCGAGAACAACCACAATCCCTTTCAACAAAAGAAGAACAATCCGTTCTCTAGCAAGGAATTTAGGTGTGCCCTGATCAACCCTACATGACAGATTTCAATTGCAAGAGCTGAAACGCATCACAAGCACCATCAAACCCACCCTCCAGCCACAGAACAAGATAGAGAGACTAAAGTTCTGCCTATCCATGATGGATGAAAGATGGATATCAAGTCCTTGGCCCAGTTTCAAGCCAATGACAAATATGGTCCACATCGATGAGAAATGGTATGACATGACACGAGTGAAGAGTAGCTATTACGTACTGCCTGGGGAAGAAGAACCAAATCGAACTGTGCACAATACTTATAGCATTGGGAAGGTAATGTTCCTAACAGTTGTGGCCAAACCTTGCTACAATGAAGACGGATAGATGACATTTGATGGAAAACTTGGCATTTGGCCATTCGTGGTAGAGACCGAGGCACAACGAACAAGCCAAAACAGAGATAGGGGGCAATAGTGTTGAGGCCGGTCAAAGTTACTAGACCTGTATGCAGAGATTACCTGATCAATAAAGTAATCCATGCCATTCAAGACAAATGGCTTGACGGTGATGAGGACACAACGATTTTCATTCAACAAGATAATGCAACACCACATGTCCTCCCTAATGATGATGGTTTTGCAGAAGCCATGGCACAGACAGATCTGGATATTTGACTATTGCAACAACCACGAAACAATCCTGAGCTGAATGTGTTAGATCTTTGTTTCCACTGCTCCCTCCAATCCCTAACCGACTGCAGAGCGCCTATGAATATACAGGAACTGGTACAGGGTGTAGAGGAGGAGTTTGAGAACTACGATCCCCATAAGTTGTTCAAAAGCTTTATGACGTTGCAAGCAGTCATGGTGGAAGTGATGAAAGATCAAGGAGGAAACAACTACAAGATGCCGCATCTGCATAAGGAACGTCTACAGAATGCTGGAGTGGAAATAACCGGTGTATACTGCAGTCCTGAGCTAATTACTGACACCAAATCCATTATAGAACAAGGAAATGAGTAGATAGAGAAAGCTCAAAAAGAATGGGAAGGGAAAAGGAAAAGAGTAGATCAGACAGGAGCACACAACTATGAGTTTGAACTTGATCCCAGAAGACATGAGCACAAACAATCTTGGATTTATTTGGGATTCTTCTTCTTCTACTCTTGCTAGCAGTGAGCAGGGAGATGGGAAGACAGATTATCTTCTTAGTTGAAAGCATTTTATTCACATAGTCCTAAATTTGTAAGCTGGAAATACAAGCTTCTGAATTTTTTTATAGAAAATTTCCTACTAAAAAGATAACTGAATTTTGTGTACTAGAAGTTTACACTATGGTCAATCCAGAGAATACACTATGATCAATCCAGAGAATCATCAAAGTTGTTCCTAAACTGAAGATTATTCCTAGTCTGAACATGTCACAACATTTCTTTCAAAATTTGAGACTTGACAGTAAATATAGTGGAAACTGAAGATTATTTAGGAACACACTTGTTCCTAAACTTGATGTTGATTTAGGAACACAATCTTCACTGTGAGTATAAAAAATAACTACTCCATGTTAATTTAGGAGTACTTAATTGATTCTACACTAAACCAGAGCCGTGATTCTCCTCCGTGAAGGTGCTGGCTCTGTCTTCTAAATCTAGTGAACATTTGTGAATTTAGCTACTCATACCTCTATCTACACATACATGAGCGGCTAATCTGCTAACTACACGCACCTCGTTCGAAATCGTTTTGCAGGGAATCCTGTTGGTTCGAGCTGGCCTTCTTCCTGGTGCACATGGTTCGAGCTGGCCTTCTTCCTGGTGCACACGGTTCGAGCTGGCCCTACTGAATACAGCAATGTAGAGAGCTAAACTTGATCAAATGATTTGGAGCATTCTGGAGCTAAACTTGCAGGGCATTCTGACTGTAGCTGCAAGTTTGATCAAATGATTGTCAAGATTTATGCAGGCAGTAACTGACAATCATGTACAGAAAAAGAAATAAGCACAAATAATGACTTAGAATTGATGTTAATTAGAGCATCATGGCAGCATCATTGTAGATCTACTCTTGTACTACCCATATCATCAATATTAATCAAGCAGGACATAGGGTTTTACCTCCATCGAGAGGGCCCGAACCTGGGTAAAACTTCGTGTCCCTTGCCTCCTGTTACCATCCAGCCTAGACGCACAGTTCGGCCTAGATCCGCTGTTTTTGATACCGACATTGGTGCTTTCATTGAGAGTTCCTCTATGTCGTCGCCGTCAGGCTCGATGGCTCCTAAGATCATCAATAGCGATGCGGTCCAGGGTGAGACCTTCCGCCCCGGACATATCTTCGTCTTCGGCGGCTTCGCACTGCGGGCCAATTCACTTGGCCATCTGGAGCAGATCGAAAGGTACGCCCCTGGCCGTCAGGTCAGATCTGGAAGTTTAAACTACACGGCTGACATCCGTGGGGACTTGATCTTCGACGGATTGGAGCCACTGCCGAGCGCGCCGCACTGTCACGACGAGCATGATCTAGCTCTGCCTCCGAACAGTGCCCTGGAGGCCGCACCCGCGTCGGCTTCGACCTTTAATTCGGAGCCAACTGCGTCGATCGAGGATGGGCGGTTGGACGCCGCCTCGGGGGCTGTGATCCCAACGATGATCGAGCCAAACACCAGCAACGCACTTTGCGAGACTCGTAACTCCAAGAAGCCGGACTCCTCTCCGGACTCCGAACCCTCCACGCCCCTGCCGATCGAATCCAATTGGGCGCCGATCATGGAGTTTACTGCCGCGGAAATCTTTCAGCACTCGCCTTTCGGCGATATTCTGAAGACACTGAAGTCTCTCTCTTTATCAGGAGAGCCCTGGCCGGACTACGGTCAGCAAGGTTGGGGTACGGACGATGAAGAAATTCAAAGCCCACCCACCACCCACTTTGTAGCCACTGTCGAGAATTTAACCGACATGCTCGACTTCAACTCCGAAGACATCGACGGTATGGACGCCGATGAAGGAGACGATGAAGAACCAGCGCCTATTAGGCCCTGGAAAGCCACCTCGTCATATGACATATACATGGTGGACACCCCAAAAGAAGGAGATGGCGATGGAACAGCGGAGGATGACCCCTCCAAGAAACAGCCTAAGTGCCGGCGTCAGCGGCGCCGATCAAAATCCCGCCAAAATAAATACGGTGATTCTAGCATGGGAGATAATAATACTCCAGAGAGTGCCGAAGAAAACCCCCTCCGGCAAGATTTAGCACAGGAGGATGGAGAAACCAGCCCTCATGAGAGAGCGGCAGACAAAGAGGTCGAGGACGATAATTATACGCCTCCCTCCGAAGACGAGGCAAGCCTCGACGACGACAAATTTGTCGTGCTAGAGGATCCCGTCGAGCAAGAGCGTTTTCAACGCAGGCTTATGGCCATGGCAAGAAGCCTCAAGAAAAAACAGCAACAACTTAGAGCTGATCAAGATTTGCTAGTCGACAGATGGACTGAAGTCCTTGCGGCCGAAGAGCATAAACTCGAACGCTCCTCCAAGAGCTACCCAAAGCGCAGGTTACTACCCCGACTAGAGGAGGAAGCACTTAAACCTGCATCACCTGCACTCGACACGGCCGATCGGCCACCTCGTGGCCACGACAGAGAGGCCTCTCGGCCCTCCACTCAAGCCGCACCCCGTACCAAGGCACAGGAAAATGTGCCGGACCTGCGAGATATGTTGGAGGACAAGGCAAGGCAAACAAGATCGATCTATGGATCACGTGGACGCCCCATGACTCGAGACGGTAACCGTCACGCCGGCCACAAATTCGGCAGGGCCAAACACAATAGACAAAGCTCATTGGAGCTACGTAGTGATATAGCCCAGTACAGAGGCGCCACACACCCACTATGATTCACAGACGAAATAATGGATCATCAAATCTCCGAGGGTTTCAAACCCGTAAACATCGAATCATATGATGGCACAACAGATCCTGCGGTATGGATCGAGGATTATCTCCTTCATATCCACATGGCCCGCGGCAATGATTTCCACGCCATCAAATACCTCCCACTCAAGCTTAAAGGACCAGCTCGGCATTGGCTTAACAGCTTGCCAACAGGATCAATCAGTTGTTGGGAGGACCTGGAAGCCGCATTCCTCGACAATTTCCAGGGCACTTATGTGCGACCCCCAGACGCCGATGACCTAAGCCACGTAATTCAGCAGCCAGAGGAATCGGCCAGGCAATTCTAGACACGGTTCCTAACAAAGAAAAATCAAATAGTCGACTGTCCGGACGCTGAGGCCCTAGCAGCCTTCAAGCACAACATCCGTGACGAGTGGCTTGCCCGGCACCTTGGACAGGAAAAGCCGAAATCTATGGCAGCACTCATGACACTCATGACCCGCTTTTGCACGGGAGAAGATAGCTGGCTTGCTCGTAGCAACAACATGACCAAGAACCCTGATAATTCGGATACCAGGGACAGTAGTGGCAGGTCGCGTCGCAACAAGCAGAAGCGCCGCATTAACGGCGACAACGCTGAGGATACGGCAGTTAATGCCGGATTCAGAGGCTATAAATCCGGTCAGAGGAAAAAGCCATTCAAAAGAAATCCTAGGGGCCCGTCCAGTTTGGACCGAATACTCGACCGCTTGTGCCAGATACATGGCACCCTCAAAAAGCCGGCCAATCACACCAACAGGGATTGTTGGGTGTTCAAGCAGGCAGGCAAATTAAATGCCGAAAATACAGACAAGGGGCTGCATAGCGATGACGACGAAGAGCCCCGGCCGCCGAACAACAGTGGACGGAAGGATTTTCCCCCACAAGTGCGGACGGTGAACATGATATACGCAACCCACATCCCCAAGAGGGAGCGGAAGCGTGCGTCAAGGGACGTATACGAGATAGAGCCAGTCGCCCCAAAGTTCAACCCATGGTCCTCCTGCCCGATCACCTTTGATCAAAGGGACCATCCCACTAGCACCTGTCATGGAGGATTCGCCGCATTAGTTCTAGACCCAATTATTGACGAATTTCATCTCACTAGAGTCCTTATGGACGGCGGCAGTAGCCTGAACCTGCTTTACCCGGATACAGTGCGGAAAATGGGCATAGATCCTTCGAGGATTAGGCCCACCAAAACGACCTTTAAAGGCGTAATACCAGGTGTAGAGGCCAACTGTACAGGCTCAGTCACACTTCAAGTGGTCTTCGGATCTCCGGATAATTTCCGAAGCGAGGAGCTCATCTTCGACATAGTCCCATTCCGCAGTGGCTATCACGCACTGCTCGGACAAACCGCATTCGCCAAGTTCAATGCGGTACCGCACTACGCATACCTTAAGCTCAAGATGCCAGGCCCTTGAGGAGTAATTACAGTCAATGGAAACACCAAACGCTCCCTCTGAATGGAGGAGCACACGGCGGCCCTTGCAGCGGAAGTACAAAGCAGCCTCTCCAGGCAGTTCTCCAGTCCGGCCATTAAACGTCCGGACACCGTCAAGCGTGTTGGGGAACGTAGTAATTTCAAAAAAATTCTTACGCACACGCAAGATCATGGTGATGCATAGCAACGAGAGGGGGAGAGTGTGATCGACGTACCCTTGTAGATCGACAACGGAAGCGTTAACTTGGTTGATGTAGTCGTACGTCTTCACGGCCCGACCGATCTAGCACCGAAACTACGGCTCCTCCGAGTTCTAGCACATGTTCAGCTCGATGACGATCCCCGAACTCCGATCAGCAAAGTTTCGGGGAAGAGTTCCGTCAGCACGACGGCGTGGTGACAATCTTGATGTACTACTGTCGTAGGGCTTCGCCTAAGCACCGCTACAATATTATCGAGGACTATGGTGGAAGGGGGCACCGCACACAGCTAAGAATATGATCACGTGGATCAACTTGTGTGTCAAGGGGTGCCCCCTGCCCCCGTATATAAAGGAGCAAGGGGGAGGAGGCCGGCCGGCCCCTATGGCGCGCCAAGGAGGAGTCCTCCTCCTAGTAGGAGTAGGACTCTGACTAGGAGGGGGAAAGAAGTGAGGAGGGCGAAGGAAAGGGGGGCGCCGCCCCCCCTCTCCTAGTCCAATCCGGACCAGGGGGGAGGAGGCACGCGGCCCACCTTTCGCTGCCCCTCTCTCTCTCTCCACTAAAGCCCATATGGCCCATTACTTCTCCCGGGGGGGTTCCGGTAACCCTCCGGCTCTCCAGTTTTCTCCGAAATCACCCGAAACACTTCCGGTGTCCGAATATAGCCGTCCAATATATCAATCTTTATGTCTCGACCATTTCGAGACTCCTCATCATGTCTGTGATCATATCCGGGACTCCAAACAACCTTCGGTACATCAAAATGCATAAACTCATAATATAACTGTCATCGTAACCTTAAGCGTGCAGACCCTATGGGTTCGAGAACAATGTAGACATGACCGAGACATGTCTGCGGTCAAGAACCAATAGCGGGACCTGGATGCCCATATTGGCTCCTACATATTCTACGAAGATCTTTATTGGTCAGACCGCATAACAACATACGTTGTTCCCTTTGTCATCGGTATGTTACTTGCCCGAGATTCGATCATCGGTATCCAATACTTAGTTCAATCTCGTTACCGGCAAGTCTCTTTACTCGTTCCGTAATACATCATCTCGCAACTAACTCATTAGTTGCAATGCTTGCAAGGCTTAAGTGATGTGCATTACCGAGAGGGCCCAGAGATACCTCTCCAACAATCAGAGTGACAAATCCTAATCTCGAAATACGCCAACTCAACATGTACCTTTGGAGACACCTGTAGAGCTGCTTTATAATCACCCAGTTATGTTGTGACGTTTGGTAGCACACAAAGTGTTCCTCTGGCAAACGGGAGTTGCATAATCTCATAGTCATAGGAACATGTATAAGTCATGAAGAAAGCAATAGCAACATACTAAACGATCGGGTGCTAAGCTAATGGAATGGGTCATGTCAATCAGATCATTCACCTAATGATGTGATCCCGTTAATCAAATAACAACTCTTTGTCCATGGTTAGGAAACATAACCATCTTTGATTAGCAAGCTAGTCAAGTAGAGGCATACTAGTGACACTCTGTTTGTCTATGTATTCACACATGTATTATGTTTCCGGTTAATAGAACTCTAGCATGAATAATAAACATTTATCATGATATAAGGAAATAAATAATAACTTTATTATTGCCTCTAAGGCATATTTCCTTCAGTCTCCCACTTGCACTAGATTCAATAATCTAGATCACATCGCCATGTGATTTAACATCAATAGTTCACATCTTTATGTGATTGGTTCACATCTCCATGTGACTAACACCCAAAGGGTTTACTAGATTCAATAATCTAGTTCACATCGCTATGTGATTAAGACCCAAAAAGTGATCATGTTTTGCTTGTGAGAGAAGTTTAGTCAACGGGTCTGCCACATTCAGATCCGCATGTATTTTGCAAATTTCTATGTCAACAATGCTCTGCATGGAGCTACTCTAGCTAATTACTCCCACTTTCAATATGTATCCAGATTGAGACTTAGAGTCATCTGGATCAGTGTCAAAACTTGCATCGACGTAACCCTTTACGACGAACCTTTTGTCACCTCCGTAATCGAGAAACATATCCTTATTCCAGTAAGGATAATTTTGACCGCTGTCCATTGATCTACTCCTAGATCACTATTGTACTCCCTCTCTTAACTCAGTGTATGGTATACAATAGATCTAGTACACAGCATGGCATACTTTATAGAACCTATGACTGAGGCATAGGGAATGACTTTCATTCTCTTTCTATCTTCTGCCGTGGTCGGACTTTGAGTCTTACTCAACTTCACACCTTGTAACACAGGCAAGAACTCTTTCTTTGACTGCTCCATTTTGAACTACTTCAAAATCTTGTCAAGGTTTGTACTTATGGAAAAAACTTATCAAGCGTCTTGATCTATCTCTATAGATCTTGATGCTCAATATGTAAGCAGCTTCACCGAGGTCTTTCTTTGAAAAACTCCTTTCAAACACTCCTTTATGCTTTGCAGAATAATTCTACATTGTCTCTGATCAACAATATGTCATTCACGTATACTTATCAGAAATGATGTAGTGCTCCCACTCACTTTCTAGTAAATACAGGCTTCACCGCAAGTTTATATAAAACTATATGCTTTGATCAACTTATCAAAGCGTATATTCCAACTCCGAGATGCTTGCACCAGTCCATAAATGGATCGTTGGAGCTTGTATATTTTGTTAGTACCTTTAGGATTGACAAAACCTTCTTGTTGCATCACATACAACTCTTCTTTAATAAATCCATTAAGGAATGCAGTTTTGTTTATCCATTTGCCAGATTTCATAAAATGCGGCAATTGCTAACATGATTCGGACAGACTTAAGCATAGATACGAGTGAGAAAGTCTCATCGTAGTCAACACCTTGAACTTGTCGAAAACCTTTTGCGACAATTCTAGCTTTGTAGATAGTAACACTACTATCAGCGTCCGTCTTCCTCTTGAAGATCCATTTGTTCTCAATTGCTTGCCGATCATCGGGCAAGTCAACCAAAGTCCATACTTTGTTCTCATACATGGATCCCATCTCAGATTTCATGGCCTCAAGCCATTTTGCAGAATCTGGGCTCATCATCGCTTCCTCATAGTTTGCAAGTTCGTCATGGTCTAGTAACATGACTTCAAGAATAGTATTACAGTACCACTCTGGTGCGGATCTCACTCTGGTTTACCTGCGAGATTCGGTAGTAACTTGATCTGAAGTTACATGATCATCATCATTAGCTTCCTCAGTAATTGGTGTAGTAGTCACAGGGACAGATTTCTGTGATGAACTACTTTCCAATAAGGGAGAAGGTACAATTACCTTATCAAGTTTTTTACTTTCCTCCCACTCACTTCTTTCAAGAAAAACTCCTTCTCTAGAAAGTTTCTGAATTTAGCAACAAAAGTCTTGCCTTCGGATCTGTGATAGAAGGTGTATCCAATAGTTTCCTTTGGATATCCTATGAAGATTTACTTCTCCGATTTGGGTTCGAGCTTATCATGTTGAAACTTTTTCACATAAGCATCGCAGTCCCAAACTTTAAGAAACGACAGCTTAGGTTTCTTGCCAAACCATAGTTCATATGGTGTCGTCTCAACGGATTTAGATGGTGCCCTATTTAACGTGAATGTAGTTGTCTCTAATGCATAACCCCAAAACGATAGTGGTAGATCGGTAAGAGACATCATAGATTGCACTATATCCAATAAAGTACAGTTATGACGTTCGGACACACCATTATGCTGTGGTGTTCCATGTGGCATGAGTTTGTGAAACTTTTTCCACATTGTTTTAATTGAAGACCAAACTCGTAACTCAAATATTCTCCTCCATGATCAGATCGGAGGAATTTTATTTTCTTGTTACGATGATTTTCAACTTCACTCTGAAATTCTTTGAACTTTTCAAACGTTTCAGACTTGTGTTTCATTAAGTAGATATACCCATATCTACTTAAGTCATCTGTGAAGGTGAGAAAATAACGATATCCACCACGAGCTTCAACATTCATCGGACCACATACATCTGTATGTATGATTTCTAACAAATCTGTTGCTCTCTCCATAGTATCGGAGAACGGTGTTGTTGTCATCTTACCCATAAGGCATGGTTCGCAAGTACCAAGTGATTCATAATCAAGTGGTTCCAAAAGCCCATCAGTATGGAGTTTCTTCATGCGTTTTATACCGATATGACCTAAACGGCAGTGCCACAAATAAGTTGCACTATCGTTATCAACTCTGCATCTTTTGGTTTCAATATTATGATTATGTGTATCACTACGGTCGAGATCCAACGAACTATTTTCATTGGGTGTGTAACCATATAAGGTTTTATTCATGTAAACAGAACAACAATTTATTCTCTTACTTAAATGAATAACCGTATTACAATAAACATGATCAAATCATATTCATGCTCAACGCAAACACCAAATAACACTTATTCAGGTTCAACACTAATCCCGAAAGTATAGGGAGTGTGTGATGATGATCATATCAATCTTGGAACCACTTCCAACACACATCGTCACTTCACCCTTAACTAGTCTCTGTTTATTCTGCAACTCCCGTTTCGAGTTACTAATCTTAGCAACTGAACTAGTATCAAATACTGAGGGGTTGCTATAAACACTAGTAAAGTACACATCAATAACATGTATATCAAATATACTTATGTTCACTTTGCCATCCTTCTTATCTGCCAATCACTTGGGGTAGTTCCGCTTCTAGTGACCAGTCCCTTTGCAGTAGAAACACTTAGTCTCAGGCTTAGGACCAGACTTGGGCTTCTTCACTTGAGCAGCAACTTGCTTTTTGTTCTTCTTGAAGTTCCCCTTCTTCCCTCTGCCCTTTTCTTGAAACTAGTGGTCTTGTCTACCATCAACACTTGATGTTTTTCTCGATTTCTACCTTCGTCAATTTCCGCATTACGAAGAGCTTGGGAATCGTTTCCGTTATTCCTTGCATATCATAGTTCATCACGAAGTTCTACTAACTTGGTGATGGTGTCTAGAGAATTCTGTCAATCACTATCTTATCTGGAAGATTAACTCCCACTTGATTCAAGCGATTGTAGTACTCGCACAATCTGAGCACATGCTCACTAGTTGAGTGATTCTCCTCCATCTTTTAGCTATAGAACTTGTTGGAGACTTCATATCTCTCAACTCGGGTATTTGCTTGAAATATTAACTTCAACTCCTGGAACATCTCATATGCTCCATGACATTCAAAAACGTCTCTGAAGTCCCGATTCTAAGCCATTAAGCATGGTGCACTAAACTATCAAGTAGTCATCATATTGAGCTAGCCAAACGTTCATAATGTCTGCATATGCTCCTGCAATAGGTCTGTCACCTAGCGGTGCATCAAGGACATAATTCTTCTGCGCAGCAATGAGGATAAACCTCAGATCACGGATCCAATCCGCATCATTGCTACTAACATCTTTCAACACAATTTTCTCTAGGAACATATCAAAATAAACACAGGGAAGCAACAACGCGAGCTTATTGATCTACAACATAATTTGCAAAATACTACCAGGACTAAGTTTATGATAAATTTAAGTTCAATTAATCATATTACTTAAGA
Organism: Triticum dicoccoides; assembly: GCF_002162155.2. NCBI lineage: Eukaryota > Viridiplantae > Streptophyta > Magnoliopsida > Poales > Poaceae > Triticum > Triticum dicoccoides. Next base: position 731,642,788 of record NC_041384.1, on the reverse strand, counting down.
ACTCCCACTTAGATAGACATCCCTCTAATCCTCTAAGTGATTACGTGATCCAAATCAACTAAACCATGTTCGATCATCACGTGAGATGGAGTAGTTTCATTGGTGAACATCGATATGTTGATCATATCTACTATATGATTCACGCTCGACCTTTCGGTCTCCGTGTTCCGAGGCCATATCTGTATATGCTTGGCTCGTCAAGTATAACCTGAGTATTCCGCGTGTGCAACTGTTTTGCACCCGTTGTATTTGAACGTAGAGCCTATCACACCCGATCATCACGTGGTGTCTCAGCACGAAGAACTTTCGCAACGGTGCATACTCAGGGAGAACACTTCTTGATAATTAGTGAGAGATCATCTTATAATGCTACCGTCAATTAAAGCAAGATAAGATGCATAAAAGATAAACATCACATGCAATCAATATAAGTGATATGATATGGCCATCATCATCTTGTGCTCGTGATCTCCATCTTCGAAGCACCGTCGTGATCACCATCGTCACCGGCGCGACACCTTGATCTCCATCGTAGCATCGTTGTCGTCTCGCCAATCTTATGCTTCCACGACTATCGCTACCTCTTAGTGATAAAGTAAAGCATTACAGCGCGATTGCATTGCATACAATAAAGCGACAACCATATGGCTCCTGCCAGTTGCCGATAACTCGGTTACAAAACATGATCATCTCATACAATAAAATTTAGCATCATGTCTTGACCATATCACATCACAACATGCCCTGCAAAAACAAGTTAGACGTCCTCTACTTTGTTGTTGCAAGTTTTACGTGGCTGCTATGGGCTTAAGCAAGAACCAATCTTACCTACGCATCAAAACCACAATGATAGTTTGTCAAGTTGGTGCTGTTTTAACCTTCGCAAGGACCGGGCGTAGCCACACTTGGTTCAACTAAAGTTGGAGAAACTGTCACCCGCTAGCCACCTTTGTGCAAAGCACGTCGGGAGAACCGGTCTCGCGTAAGCGTATGCGTAATGTCGGTCCGGGCCGCTTCGTCCAACAATACCGCCGAACCAAAGTATGACATGCTGGTAAGCAGTATGACTTATATCGCCCACAACTCACTTATGTTCTACTCGTGCATATAACATCAACACATAAAACCTAGCCTCGGATGCCACTGTTGGGGAACGTAGTAATTTCAAAAAAATTCCTACGCACACGCAAGATCATGGTGATGCATAGCAACGAGAGGGGGAGAGTGTGATCTACGTACCCTTGTAGATTGACAACGGAAGCGTTAACTTGGTTGATGTAGTCGTACGTCTTCACGGCCCGACCGATCAAGCACCGAAACTACGGCACCTCCGAGTTCTAGCACACGTTCAGCTCGATGACGATCCCCGGACTCCGATCCAGCAAAGTGTCCGAGAAGAGTTCCGTTAGCACGACAGCATGGTGATGATCTTGATGTACTACTGTCGCAGGGCTTTGCCTAAGCACCGCTACAATATTATCGAGGACTATGGTGGAAGGGGGCACCGCACACGGCTGAGAATATGATCACGTGGATCAACTTGTGTGTCAAGGGGTGCCCCCTGCCCCTGTATATAAAGGAGCAAGGGGGAGGAGGCCGGCCGGCCCCTATGGCGCGCCAAGGAGGAGTCCTCCTAGTAGGAGTAGGACTCCTACTAGGAGGGGGAAAGAAGTGGGGAGGGAGAAGGAAAGGGGGGCGCCGCCCCCCCTCTCCTAGTCCAATTCGGACCAGGGGGAGGAGGCGTGCGGCCCACCTTTGGCTGCCCCTCTCTCTCTCCACTAAAGCCCAGATGGCCCATTACTTCTCCCGGGGGGGTTCCGGTAACCCTCCGGCTCTCCGGTTTTCTCCGAAATCACCCGGAACACTTCCGGTGTCCGAATATAGCCGTCCAATATATCAATCTTTATGTCTCGACCATTTGGAGACTCCTCGTCATGTCCGTGATCACATCCGGGACTCCGAACAACCTTCGGTACATCAAAATGCATAAACTCATAATATAACTGTCATCGTAACCTTAAGCGTGCGGACCCTACGGGTTTGAGAACAATGTAGACATGACCGAGACACGTCTACGGTCAATAACCAATAGCAGGACCTGGATGCCCATATTGGCTCCTACATATTCTACGAAGATCTTTATTGGTCAGACCGCATAATAATATACGTTGTTCCTTTTGTCATCGGTATGTTACTTGCCCGAGATTCGATCGTCGGTATCCAATACCTAGTTCAATCTCGTTACCGGCAAGTCTCTTTACTCGTTCTGTAATACATCATCTCGCAACTAACTCATTAGTTGCAATGCTTGCAAGGCTTAAGTGATGTGCATTACCGAGAGGGCCCAGAGATACCTCTCCGACAATCGGAGTGACAAATCCTAATCTCGAAATACGCCAACTCAACATGTACCTTTGGAGACACCTGTAGAGCTCCTTTATAATCACCCAGTTACGTTGTGACGTTTGGTAGCACACAAAGTGTTCCTCTGGCAAACGGGAGTTGCATAATCTCATAGTCATAGGAACATGTATAAGTCATGAAGAAAGCAATAGCAACATACTAAACGATCGGGTGCTAAGCTAATGGAATGGGTCATGTCAATCAGATCATTCACCTAATGATGTGATCCCGTTAATCAAATAACAACTCTTTGTCCATGGTTAGGAAACATAACCATCTTTGATTAACGAGCTAGTCAAGTAGAGGCATACTAGTGACACTCTGTTTGTCTATGTATTCACACATGTATTATGTTTCCGGTTAATACAATTCTAGCATGAATAATAAACATTTATCATGATATAAGGAAATAAATAATAACTTTATTATTGCCTCTAGGGCATATTTCCTTCAAAGCGCCCCCGGAGTAACCTGCAACAAGACCGCCTGGCACGCTCCGAGCAGGCGTAGCAATGCGGCCCCAACCCCAGCTCCCGCAAAAATGCGGCACCAGTACTTCGCGTACATAACTACGCTCTAGAAATACCATGGGTACAGGGGAGGGGCACCATCACGGCACGCTCAAAAAATGGCTTAAACCGCACCAGGGGCTGCCAATTTTTTTTAATTTTCTCTTACTTTCAGGACTCCACTCTTCGGAAGGCCTGTTCGGCAGTTCAATTGCCGCACAAACGATGCAAGAACCAGGGAAGCAGACAAGCCATGCCGCATTACGGAACTCCCAGGTGGTCTCTATCACGAGCAGTATACCTATTTCGCATACCATTCCGCAGCCTGCCCCTGGAACGGACATGTTAAAATAGTCCAACCTTTTGCTTATCACATTATTTGTATCATTCTGCTTCAATCGCAGCCCTTTTTAATAAACAATGCATAACTTCTGTCTATTTTTGCATTACTTTTTTTACAAATATATGTTCCTTAACGACATGTCGCACCCGTACACTTTGGTACGGCCAAAATACGCCAGGGGCTTTAGTACCCCTCAATATGGTGTGAGAAGTCCGAACACTTTAACAAGTGCGGAACCCCGAACTTATAGCACTATATGCATCGGCTCTAAATCATGTCTTTGGTCAAATGTTGGGTTTGCCCGGCTCCTATGTTTTGGTGCCTTACGTTCCACTATATCGGCTAAGGTAGCACTAGGAGAACTACTGCGATTGTGCCCTAGTTGAGTTGGGTCGAGCACCTCAGTAGAGAAAGCTAAAACTGACTGTCATGATGAAGCGAGAGCTGGTCGCTGTTCGAGAGGTTTTTTTGAGTCCCTAAAGACTTATGCCGCTTAGAGTGAGGAGCCGGCTCTGTCCAGCCAAGGCGTGGATAGCGCCCCGAACTCGGTCTTCCGAATACCAGGGGCTTCGCCGAAATTTAAAATTATAGAATTCTATGGCTAAGTGAGAGTGTTCACGCATTATAGTCCGATTGCCTTGTTCGTTGGGCTGAGCGCCTCCCTCGAAGGACCCAAACATGGGAAAAAGAGCGCTCGGGTTTATCCCTGAACACCCCAGCATTAGCGGCACGGGGGCAGAAGCCGACGACTCGCCATCTCTCAGAATTGATAAACAACCGCACATAAGGTAATATTTTAAATTCAAACAGCATTGCTTAACGCATATGAATAAGTTTTCAGCGCACAGGACAAAACGAGCGAGTTTTACTCAAAAATTACATCTCCGGAACATTCATCCGCCACAAGGCAGGCACCCTTCAGAACATCCTTATAATAATTTTCGGGCTTGCGATGCTCTTTCCCCGGCATCCAGCTTGCCCCAGTGCACCTTAGCACGGGCAAGGGCCCTACGGGCACCTTCAATGCAGATGAAGCGCTTGATGACTTCAAGCCTTGGACAGGCCTCCACCAGCTGCCGCACCAGCCCGAAATAGCTCCCAGGCTGAGCCTCTCCAGGCCACAGCCGAACTATGACGCCCTTCATGGCCTGTTCGGCCGCCTTGTGGAGCTCGACCAGTTGCTTCAGCTGGTAGCTCAGGGGCACGGGGTGTCTGGCCTCAGCATACTGAGACCAGAACACCTTCTCTGTCGAGCTGCCCTCCTCGGCTCGATAGAATGCGGTGGCATCGGACACGCTTCGGGAAAGATCTGCGAACGCTCCTGCAGAGCTCCGGATTCGGGTAAGTAACAAGTAACTCACGTTTATGTATTTGCTTTGCATAAAGAATGCCTTACCCGCCGCTATCTTTTTCGCCTCATCCAACTCCTGGAGGGTCTTCTGGGATTCGGCCTTGGCAGACTTGGCATTTTCAATAGCCACCACGAGCTCGAACGCTCACGTCTTTGAGTCAAGCTCCAAACTCTCATGTTTTTCCATGAGAGCCTGGAGCTCTTGCCGCACCTTGCCAACCTCGGCCTCATACTTCTCCCACTCGGTGCGCTCTGTGGCCGCTGTCTTCTCGGCCTCAAGCAGCGCTTGCTTAAGGGTCGCCACCTCAGACGTGGCCCCTACAATACCCACGATAATCCTGTCATTTTTTGCAATTGCACCTTTTTATATATATTTAAACAAGGTATTTCTTACCTTCCTCCTCCTCGAGCTGCTTCTTGGCACGCCCGAGCTCTTGCTCGGGCTGCTCGAGGTTCTGCTTTAGCGTGTCCACTTCCGCAGTCAGTGCGGCGGATGCCAGCAGGGAAGCCTGCACACGCATATTGACTCCTTTTTGTTAGACTCCTGCAAATTTTATTTGATCCTCTATTTGGCTTTTCTTCCCGAACGCCAAACAGAGCATCAGGGGCTACTATCTATGCGGTAATATTATTTACACATTTTTTACTTACCTCAAAGCCTGTGAAAAGGCTAGTACAAGCATCAGTCAGTCCGCTCTTGGCGGACTGACCCTTCTGGACCACCGCACTCATAATGGTGCGGTGCTCCTCGTCGATGGAGGCGCCCTTGAGCGCCTCCAACAGATTGTCCGGCGCCTCCGGTTGGACGGGGGTCACCGACATGGAGGGCCTGCTCCTCTTGGAAGGAGGTCACCCGCCGGACACTGGAACCTTTGAAGGTTCCAGAGCGGTGTCTGGCCTAGAACCGGACTTGGAGCCCTGGGAGATTTTTTCCCCGTCACCCCTGGAGTACGGGAGGTCGCCGTGCGGCGCCTCCAGGACCACCTCCTCCTGGCTTGGAACCTGTTGGGACAACACTTCAGCGTCGTCCGTAGGGCGGGGGGAGGAAGCCGTCGGAAGCGAATTCACGTCTGACGAGTCCAGTGAACCGCTCGACGACGCGTCGAGCCGGTCTTTGGGTGGGCTGCATAATCATATTCGACATAAGGGAAAGCTATGCAATAAAGGAATACTATGAATTACTCTGGTATCCGGATACTTACGATTTTTCCAGGGGCTTGGCCCTGGTCGGCCACTCCTCTTCGCCGTCATCGGCGTTGGTGGAGTAGTCCGGAGGAAGGGTTTTCCCATTCTTGGACCTTTCAGCCTCCCCAGTTGGGGCGGCCTTCCTTTTCTTCCCTTCCTCCATTGGAGGGGAGAGGTCTCTTCTTCCTCCCTCCTCCTCGTCTTCATGGGAGGAGTGCGTCTTGGAGCCGCCGGATGATGGATCCGACGCCTCCTGGCGTCGGGCACTCTTTCGAGTCCCCGTGGCCTTCTTCTTGGCCTTCTTCTCCTGCACCACATAGGGTGCCGGAACCAGCAGCTTCGCCAAGCGGGCATCAGCTGGGTCTTCGGGCAAAGGAGCCGGACAGTTGATTTGTCCGGACGTCTCCTGCCAATCCTGTTAAAGGCAAGGGAGCTTAGATCCCGCATGGAGTCAAACTATGAAAAACTGATACCCTGTAGAAGGTAAAAATAGCTTACTGCACGAGCGTGACGCTGCATGCTGAATCCGCGATCCTCGGTAGCAGATGCGGGGGCCTCGGCGCCTTTGAAAAGCACCTTCCAGGCATCTTCATATGTCGTGTCGAAGAGCCTATTCAGAGTTCGGTGCCGCGCCGGGTCGAACTCCCACAGGTTGAAAGCCAGTTGTTGACACGGGAGCATCCGGTGGATGAGCATGACCTGGACTACGTTGACAAGCTTGAGCTGCTTGTCCACCAGGGTTTGGACGCATGTTTGGAGTCCGGTTAGCTCTCCTTTTTTACCCCATGACAGGCCCGTCTCTTTCCAGGACGTGAGCCGCGTTGGGGGTCCGGATCGAAACTCGGGGGCTGCGACCCACTTAGGGTCGCGCGGCTTGGTGATGTAAAACCACCATGATTGCCACCCCTTCAGGGTCTCCACAAAGGAGCCCTCGAGCCATAAGATGTTGGGCATCTTGCCCACCATGGCGCCTCCGCATTCCGCCTTGTTGCCGCGCACCACCTTCAGCTTGACATTAAAAGTCTTGATCCATAGGCCGAAATGGGGGCGGATGCGGAGGAAGGCCTCGCACACGACGATAAACGCCGAGATGTTGAGGACAAAGTTCGGGGCCAGATCGTGGAAATCCAGGCCATAGTAGAACATGAGCCCCCGGACAAATGGGTGGAGAGGAAAACCCAGTCCGCGGAGGAAATGGGGGAGGAACACCACCCTCTCATGGGGCCTAGGGGTAGGGATGAGCTGCCCCCCTTCGGGAAGCCGGCGCGCAATGTCGTTGGACAAGTATCCGGCCTTCCTTAGTCTTTTGATGTGTCCCTCCGTAACGGAGGAGACCATCCACTTGCCTCCCGCTCCAGACATGGCTGGAGAAGGTTGAGGTGGGGAGTGCGGACTTGGGCACTAGAGTTCGAGTGCGCGAAAATGGATAGGCAAAGGAGGAAGAAGGCGTAGGTGAAAAGGTGGATCCTTATCCCCTTATATGGGTGGACGCGACTTTGCATCCCCACCGGCCTGGTAAAACTCGCTTATCTCCCAAGCGCCGTAATCAATGGCGCGGTTGGGTTACCCACGCCCGTATTGATGAGAATCCCGGAATAAGGGGACACGATCTCTGCTTTAACAAGACGTGCCAAGGAAACCGCCTCGCATGACACGCTGAGATGGGACAGTAAAACGACTCGAATAAAAGCTTGGTCGTGGTGTCATGTCACACTACGGAATACGTCAGCAGATTAGATTTGTGTAAATATTATTCTCTCTATGGCAATATGTGGAAACTTATTTTGCAGAGCCGGACACTATCTTTGTGTTCAAAAACTTCTATGAAGTACTTGGAGGAGGAACCTGCCTTGCAATGCCGAAGACAATCTGCGCGCCGGACTCGTCGTCATTGAAGCCTGGTTCAGGGGCTACTAAGGGAGTCCTGGATTAGGGGGTGTCCGGATGACCGGACTATACCTTCAGCCAGACTCCTGGACTATGAAGATACAAGATTGAAGACTTCGTCCCGTGTCCGGAAGGGACTTTCCTTGGCGTGGAAGGCAAGCTTGGTGATACGGATATGTAGATCTCCTACCATTGTAATCGACTCTATGTAACCCTAACCCTATCCGGTGTCTATATAAACCGGAGGGTTTTAGTCCGTAGGACAACACATTCATACACAACAATCATACCATAGGCTAGCTTCTAGGGTTTAGCCTCTCTGATCTCGTGGTAGATCTCCTCTTGTACTACCCATATCATCAATATTAATCAAGCAGGACGTAGGGTTTTACCTCCATCGAGAGGGCACGAACCTGGGTAAAACTTCGTGTCCCTTGCCTCCTATTACCATCCGGCCTAGACGCACAGTTCGGGACCCCCTACCCGAGATCCACCGGTTTTGACACCGACACCACCCATATGGCGAAGTGGGTCCGTAAGACACACAGCCAATGTTAGTAAAGGTTTTTCAGTGACTAGACTCAACTTCGGCCAAGCAGTTGGAAAGGGGGCTACCTACAGGCAGTCGGCTCTCATACCAACTTGTGACGCCCTCAATTCAATTGTATAGTAATCATACACGCAAATGTATACGATCAAGATCAAGTACTCACGGGGAGATATCACAACACAACTCTAGACACAAATCAAAATAATACAAGCTTTATATTACAAGCCATGGGCCTCGAGGGCTCGAATACATAAGCTCGAATACACAAGAGTCAGCGGAAGCAACAATATCTGAGTACAGACATAAGTTAGACAAGATTGCCTCAAGATGGCTAGCACAAAAGCAACAACGAACGAAAAGGCAAGGCCTCCTGCCTGGGAGCCTCCTAACTACTCCTAGTCGTCTGCGGTCTTCACGTAGTAGTAAGCATCCTCCGGGTAGTAGTAGTCATCAGTGGCATCGTCTGGCTCCTGGGATCCGTCATCTGGTCGCAACAATCGGGTATGGGGAAAAGGAGTAGCAAAGCAACCGTGAGTACTCATCCAAAGTACTCGCAAGACTTACATCAGATCTAAACTAAGTATGCATCTGTATCAAAGCAATGGGTTGTATCTGTGGACTAAACTGCAGAATGCCAAAAGGGAAGGGGAAAGCCTAGCCTATCGAAGACTAGCATCTTCTGGAAACCACCATCTTGCAGCAACAAGAGGGAGTAGAGTAGCATAAAGTAAAGTAGCTGTAATGTTGTCAACCTCGGCCAGAGATCCTTTCTCGACTCCCTGCGAGAAAGCAATCCCAGAGCCATACTATCCAGTTATAATCTCATATCCAAGTCTCATCACAATCCATTTAACCTCACAAGTATCCAGTTCTAGTTGTATCGATCAGGATACAACTCCAAGTGTCCGTTACCGTAGGACAGGCTATCGATAGATGTTTTCTTCCCTACAGGGGTGCACAAACTTACCCACCACGCTCGATTAACTCCGGTCGGACACACTTTCCTGGGTCATGCCCGGCCTCAGACAAACAATACGCCGCAACCCGACCTAGGCTTAATAGAGAGGTCAGCACGCCGGACAAAACCTATGCCCCCAGGGGTCATGGGCCATCTCCCCGGGAACTCCTGCATGTTGCATGGGCGGCCGGTGAGCATACCTAGCTACCTCCTTCAACAAGGCAGGTGCTTACGCAGTCCAACCCGGCGCGCGCCGCTCAGTCGCTGACATCTATTAAGCTTCGGCTGATGCATACGACGCAGAACGCCCATACTATGCCCACATGATGGTTAGTGCTATCAGGCTAGAGGCCCCTCGGATCAAATATCCAAATCGTAGTGGATTAGGAACGCGCGGTAACAAGCAGAGACTCGCAAAAGATGTGACCCCGTTTCCCCGTCTCGAGTACTTGCGGCAAGGGCTAAGAATGCCTGGCCACGCCTCGTAAGTATCTCATGGGCACCTTCCAGGTCAACCCGACTCCACATCACTCGCTATTAAGCTTGCGCGGGTACCCCTCAAGGTCGACCCGTCTTTAGTAACATGGCGCAGTGTAAAGTCATAGTAACCATAGTAACTGTGTGTCTAACACCAAGGGGAAAACCCGAGGAATCACCCCCGGTGAATCCCACTCAATGTTATCATCAAGGTGAACGTAAGAGGATCCACCCTCGAGGTTCACACTTGAGGGGTTGCACGACAGAGCGGTAACAGAAGTGGTTAAGGAGGAAATCACCCTCGATGACCTCGACCGTATAGCTACACTACAGAGATATCATCAGGAGTGATGTAAGAGGTTCCACCCTCGGCACTCGATGGTAACTCTACAGAGTCGTACAACTAGGGGGTGATGTGCGGTGTCGGGGCCTGGACGTCGATCACGTTGATCGAGTCATCGAACATAAAGCGAGGCAACTGGGACAAGGTGGGGGTCACTGATGGATCTCTAACCAATCTATACTAAGCAGTTTAGGATAAGTAGGTAAGGTATAAAAGCAGGTAACAACAACAGGCTATGCATCAGAGTAGGATCATACAGAAAGCAGTAGCAGTTCTAATGCAAGCATGAAAGGAAAAGAAATAGGCGATATCGGAAGGCTCAAGGGGGGTTTGCTTGCCTGGTTGCTCAGACAAGAAGGAGGGGTCATCGATGACGTAGTCGATCACAGCGGCATCATCGGTCTCGGGGTCTACCGGAGAGAAGAGGTGGAAGAAATAGTAAATACAGAGCAAACAATGCATCACAAGGCACAACATGACGACAGGCAAAGCTAGGGTTGCCCTAACGTAGTACTACATGTTGCAGACGGAGGGGATAAACATCTGAGGATGAATTCCCGGCGTTAGGCGGATTCCGGACAGATGAAAGAGAGGGGACAGTTTCATGTTCAGCATGCTAGGGGCATGTGACAGATGAACGGACCGCGTATTCGGATTCGTTGGATTTTTCTGAGAAACTTTCATGTAGAAAACATTTTCATCCGAGCTACGGTTTAATTTCTACGAATTTCTAAAGATTTAAACAATAACCTAGAATTATTTTAATTATAGAAAAAGATATATGATGTTAGCATGATGTCACAATGACATCAGCAGGTCAACAGACGGCTGAACAGGTCAAACCTGACCTGTGGGTCCAGTGGGACCTACATGTCAGCCTCTGTTATTTTAACAGTGGATTAAAACTAAACTAGTAGAGATAATTAGAGGAGTGGGCCCCGGGCGTCAGTGAGTGTTTTAGGTTAACTAATCCTTTTTATTTATAAAACGTTATTAGACTAATATAACAGAGGGGGGCCCACATGTCAGCGGGAGGGATGAACACTACCCCGCGTTGACTTTGGTCAACACGGTCAAAAGGGCGTAGGGGCCCACTCGTCAGCGATCGTGAATGGGTCCCACGCGGCGCCAGCTCAGCGGGGCCGACAACTCGTCGGCGGCGATGCCAGAATGCGGTGGAGGCCTCGGGACTCGTCAGAAAACGCGCCTCATCCACCGTTTTGCGCGCGCGAGGTGGCATTCGAAAGAGGGGAGCGAGGTGCGTCGTGTGGTGCTAACGGTTGGCTTGGGGAAGACCTAAAACGTCGACGGCACGCGGCGAGGCGGACGCCCGAGTTCGGCCATCTCCGCCAACAGCGACCGAGGGCACGGGGAGGGGATCTAGCGGCACGAGCGGCCGCGGTGAGGGGACCTGAGCATGTTCGAGTGCTCGGACGAGTAGGTCAACGACCACAACGTCGGCGGCGAGCCTCGCAGCGGAGCTGCGTTCGGGCGGCAACGGGAACGGCGGCTACGGGTACTAGGAGAGGCCGAGGAGAGGGGAGATCGAAGCGGCTGCTCACTACGGGTGTAGGGAAGCGGACGAGGGAGCCGGAGGGAGCTCGACGGCGACGTACGGTGGCGGTGATCCAGGGCGAATGGAGGTTGAAGACGACGGCGTGACGGTGCTCTAGGGGCGACGAGCTCGAGTCCGTGGTCGGAGAAGATGTAGCTGGGCACGGCAGCACTCGGGGACTCGTCGGAGAGGGGCGGGGACAGCTATGGCCACGGTCAGCACGGCGTCGTGGCCATGGACGTCGCTCGGAAGCGGTGGATCTGAAGGGGGAGAGGAGAGGAGGAGCAGGCGGAGTGGGCGAGGGGAAGTGGGAGTGGCGGCAGGTGAGGGGAGGACTCGAGGCATCGAGGGGGCGCTCTTATCCCCTCCCTCGTCATCGACAGCGAGGCGGTCCGGCGGGGCTCGCCCCTGTTGCGACCCCGGTCGGGGGAACAGGGGGAGAAGGCTACCCGAGGAGGGGCTGGGCCGGACTAGCTGGAGTGGGCCGAGGCTCGGGCCAGGCACTGTGCACTTGGCCGAGTGCACAGTGGCCTGTGCTCTTTCTTTTTTTTACTTTTTCTTTTTTTTACAGAAAGGGGTTTAGTAATATTTTGAGCTTCCATAAGATTTTGCAAAAATGTGAAACTTGGTCACATAATTACTTTGCAATATCCAGCACTGCCACAAAAAGTTTGGGCATTTTTGGAGTTCAATTGAATTTACACAATAAAGAAAGGGTCTTTTACATCTGTGTCCCTAACTCGAACCCACTACTCACATTTGCCCCTAATTCGAAAGCCTGCTCAAAAATGCCCCTCCGCCGTTACGTGCCCTTACAGAAATGCCCTTTTGCGCCGTTACCGTCCGGTCAAAGCCGGTCAAAGGGCATTGACTGGCCCCAAAAAAATAGCAAAAAAATCTAAAAAATCTGAAAATTTGTGAGATCAAAGATACTCAGGTTCGCAAGGTGCGTGCAATTTTTCGTGTTGTTTGGGTATTCCAGGAGCTCGTGTCAAAGGAAAAACAGTAAATATGTAAGCCTGTGAACAGTAAATTCAAAAAAATAGCAAGAAAATACAAAAAAATATGAAATTTTTTGGCATCAAAGAGGCTATGGTCTAGAAGCTGCGTGCCAATTTGTGTTGTGTTTGGACATTGGAGGGGCTTGTGGAGAAAAAAACAAAATCTGACCCGGGAAAAAACTTGGGAAAAAATGACTATTTTGTTTTTTCTTGCGAGAGCTCCTCGCAAGTCATTTGATCACAAAAACTTGCAAGCACCTTGTGCACCCAAGCCTCTTTGATGCCAAAAAATTTCATATTTTTTTGAATTTTCTTGCTATTTTATTTCAAATTTACTGGGCATTTTTGGAGTTCAATTGAATTTACACAATAAAGAAAGGGTCTTTTACATCTGTGTCCCTAACTCGAACCCACTACTCACATTTGCCCCTAATTCGAAAGCCTGCTCAAAAATGCCCCTCCGCCGTTACATGCCCTTACAGAAATGCCCTTTTGCGCCGTTACCGACCGGTCAAAGCCGGTCAAAGGGCATTGACTGGCCCCAAAAAAATAGCAAAAAAATCTAAAAAATCTGAAAATTTGTGAGATCAAAGATACTCAGGTTCGCAAGGTGCGTGCAATTTTTCGTGCTGTTTGGGCATTCCAGGAGCTCGTGTCAAAGGAAAAACAGTAAATATGTAAGCCTGTGAACAGTAAATTCAAAAAAATAGCAAGAAAATACAAAAAAATATGAAATTTTTTGGCATCAAAGAGGCTATGGTCTAAAAGCTGCGTGCCAATTTTTGTTGTGTTTGGACATTGGAGGGGCTTGTGGAGAAAAAAACAAAATCTGGCCCGGGAAAAAACTTGGGAAAAAATGACTATTTTGTTTTTTCTTACGAGAGCTCCTCGCAAGTCATTTGATCACAAAAACTTGCAAGCACCTTGTGCACCCAAGCCTCTTTGATGCCAAAAAATTTCATATTTTTTTGAATTTTCTTGCTATTTTATTTCAAATTTATTGTTCACAAGCATGCATATTAACTGTTTTTCCTCACCACGAGCTCCTGGAATGTCCAAATAGCACAAAAATTTGCACGCACCTTGCGCACATGAGTATCTTCGATCTTACAAAATTTTAGAGTTTTTTTAAATTTTTTTGCTATTTTTTCAGGACGGTCAAAGTTGTTTGACCGGACGGTAACGGCGCAAAAGGGCTTTTCTGTAAGGGCACCTAACGGCGGAGGGGCAAATTTGAGCAGGCTTTCGAATTAGGGGTATATCTGATTAGGTGGTTCGAGTTAGGGACAGAAATGCAAATGGCCCATAAAGAAAAGGGCATTTTAAAGGCTATTTTTGCTCTGTTAAAATGCATTAGGACCATTTAGAGTTGATGATGATGTTGTGTTCCTTCACAAATAATTGTTATGGAATTTTTGACAAATGATGAACATTTTTCCAGCAACTTTTGAGCAACTTCAAACTTCACTTGAATTTGAATTGACTGGAATTTCAAATGGGACATTGAACAAAGGTGATTAAGCACTGTTTGGAAAAATGATTAGTTTAATCACAGAGGGTTACTGTAGCATGACACTGGGGGTGTTACAATATTCTACGAAGATCTTTTATCGGTCAGACCGCATAACAACATATGTTGTTCCCTTTGTCATCGGTATGTTACTTGCCCGAGATTTGATCATCGGTATCTCAATACCTAGTTCAATCTCATTACCGGCAAGTCTCTTTACTCGTTCCGTAATACATCATCCCGCAGCTAACTTATTAGTTGCAATGCTTGCAAGGCTTATGTGATGTGCATTACCGAGAGGGCCCAGAGATACCTCTCCGACAATCGGAGTGACAAATCCTAATCTCGAAATACGCCAACCCAACAAGTACCTTCGGAGATACCTGTAGAGCACCTTTGTAATCACCCAGTTACGTTGTGACGTTTGGTAGCACACAGAGTGTTCCTCCAGTAAACGGGAGTTGCATAATCTCATAGTCATAGGAACATGTATAAGTCATGAAGAAAGCAATAGCAACAAACTAAATGATCATGTGCTAAGCTAACGAAATGGGTCAAGTCAATCACATCATTCTCCTAATGATGTGATCCCGTTAATCAAATGACAACTCGTGTCTATGGCTAGGAAACTTAACCATCTTCGATCAACGAGCTAGTCAAGTAGAGGCATACTAGTGACACTATGTTTGTCTATGTATTCACACATGTATTATGTTTCCGGTTAATACAATTCTAGCATGAATAATAAACATTTATCATGATATAAGGAAATAAATAATAACTTTATTATTGCCTCTAGGGCATATTTCCTTCAGGACATGTAGTTGCTTATGAACAAGGAGTACTTTTAATATCTACTTTTCTCTTTCTTGGTTTCTTTGCTTTTTGTCTAGGATTCTTCATGGTTTTCTTGTTATGATTATATGCTCACCATTCATCTTTTGTATACTCTTGTTATGAGATCAGACAGGAGTGCACAACTATGGATTTGAATTTGATGCCGGAAGAGGAGGACGAAGCTCAAGAAGAAGAACAAGCTCAGCAGGGTGATGCTATTGATTTGAACTTGATGCCGGAAGATGAGGACGAAGCTCAACAAGAAGAACAAGCTCAACAGGTGACGCTATTGATTTGAACTTGATGTCGGAAGATGAGGATGAAGACATTGAATTGAATTGGTTTCCTGAAGAGGAAGAAGCTGAACAGGCACAAGGAGATGCAGAATTAGAAGAAGCTCAAGATGCACAAGGAGATGCAGAATTGGAAGAAGCTCAAGAGGCACAAGAAGATGCAGAATTGGAAGAAGCTGATGCACATGGGAATCCAAGAGGCAAGGACTTGACAGACAAGGAGAGAAATGGTGTTTACTTTGCTCTAGGAGTAATCGAGCTTAGAGATGGATAGGTTCACGTGTATGACAAGGTGCTCATTGCGACGATGCTGAATGTTCACCTGCGAACAGTTACAAGAATATGGAATCTAGCCAAACGACAACTTGCAGCAGGCCAAGAAGTTGATGTTTCAAGCAAGAAGAACAAAAGTGGTAGGAAGAGAAAAGAACTAGATCTATCGAGAACAACCACAATCCCTTTCAACAAAAGAAGAACAATCCGTTCTCTAGCAAAGAGTTTAGGTGTGCCCTGATCAACCCTACATGACAGATTTCAATTGCAAGAGCTGAAACGCATCACAAGCACCATCAAACCCACCCTCCAGCCACAGAACAAGATAGAGAGACTAAAGTTCTTCCTATCCATGATGGATGAAAGATGGATATCAAGTCCTTGGCCCAGTTTCAAGCCAATGACAAATATGGTCCACATCGATGAGAAATGGTATGACATGACACGAGTGAAGAGTAGCTATTACGTACTGCCTGGAGAAGAAGAACCAAATCGAACTGTGCACAATACTCATAGCATTGGGAAGGTAATGTTCCTAACAGTTGTGGCCAAACCTTGCTACAATGAAGACGGATAGATGACATTTGATGGAAAACTTGGCATTTGGCCGTTCGTGGTAGAGACCGAGGCACAACGAACAAGCCAAAACAGAGATAGGGGGGCAATAGTGTTGAGGCCGGTCAAAGTTACTAGACCTGTGTGCAGAGATTACCTGATCAATAAAGTAATCCATGCCATTCAAGACAAATGGCTTGACGGTGATGAGGACACAACGATTTTCATTCAACAAGATAATGCAACACCACATGTCCTCCCTAATGATGATGGTTTTGCAGAAGCCATGGCACAGACAGATCTGGATATTTGACTATTGCAACAACCACCAAACAGTCCTGAGCTGAATGTGTTAGATCTTTGTTTCCACTGCTCCCTCCAATCCCTAACCGACTGCAGAGCGCCTATGAATATACAGGAACTGGTACAGGGTGTAGAGGAGGAGTTTGAGAACTACGATCCCCATAAGCTGTTCAAAAGCTTTATGACGTTGCAAGCAGTCATGGTGGAAGTGATGAAAGATCAAGGAGGAAAGAACTACAAGATGCCGCATCTGCATAAGGAACGTCTACAGAATGCTGGAGTGGAAATAACCGGTGTATACTGCAGTCCTGAGCTAATTACTGACACCAAATCCATTATAGAACAAGGAAATGGGTAGATAGAGAAAGCTCAAAAAGAATGGGAAGGGAAAAGGAAAAGAGTAGATCAGACAGGAGCACACAACTATGAGTTTGAACTTGATCCAAGAAGACATGAGCACAAACAATCTTGGATTTATTTGGGATTCTTCTTCTTCTACTCTTGCTAGCAGTGAGCAGGGAGATAGGAAGGCCGATTATCTTCTTAGTTGAAAGCATTTTATTCACATAGTCCTAAATTTGTAAGCTGGAAATACAAGCTTCTGAATTTTTTTATAGAAAATTTCCTACTAAAAAGATAACTGAATTTTGTGTACTAGAAGTTTACACTATGGTCAATCCAGAGAATACACTATGATCAATACAGAGAATCATCAAAGTTGTTCCTAAACTGAAGATTATTCCTAGTTTGAACATGTCACAACATTTCTGTCAAAATTTCAGACTTGACAGTAAATATAGTGGAAACTGAAGATTATTTAGGAACACACTTGTTCCTAAACTTGATGGTGATTTAGGAACACAATCTTCACTGCGAGTATAAAAAATAACTACTCCATGTTAATTTAGGAGTACTTAATTGATTCTACACTAAACCAGAGCCGTGATTCTACTCCGTGAAGGTGCTGGCTCTGTCTTCTAAATCTAGTGAACATTTCTGAATTTAGCTACTCATACCTCTATCTACACATACATGAGCGGCTAATCTGCTAACTACACGCACCTCGTTCGAAATCGTTTTGCAAGGCATCCTGTTGGTTCGAGCTGGCCTTCTTCCTGGTGCACATGGTTCGAGCTGGCCTTCTTCCTGGTGCACACGGTTCGAGCTGGCCCTACTGAATACAGCAATGCAGAGAGCTAAACTTGATCAAATGATTTGGAGCATTCTGGAGCTAAACTTGCAGGGCATTCTGACTGTAGCTGCAAGTTTGATCAAATGATTGTCAAGATTTATGCAGGCAGTAACTGACAATCATGTACAGAAAAAGAAATAAGCACAAATAGTGACTTAGAATTGATGTTAACTAGAGCATCATCGCAGCATCATTGTATAGTGAATTTACTCTGTATTGAAATTATTCTGTATAGTGTCTAAATCCAGTTTTACAATTTCGGAGTACTACTTCTGCAAGCAAACATATTATACTGGACATATTAGAGCAAGCAAGAATTTAAGCAGCAAGGAGTAGAGCAAGCAAAAACATCATGAATCCAAAACAAGATTTTGCTGAGTATTTTTACTGTTTGCAGCAAACAAAAATTATCTTGGAAAGTGTCCACAGAATTTCAGTCAAAGAGGCATGTCCTTTTCAAAAACATCATGAATCCAAAATCTAGGAGACAAACTTTGTGTAAAACATTCTGAATTTTTACACTAAACATTTCTGAATAACTAATTCAGTCTGAACGTGTCACAACATTTCTGAATCAACATTTCTACAGTAAACCAGAGCAGGGATTCTACTCCATGAAGCTGTTGGCTCTGTCTTCTAAATCTAGTGAACATTTCTGAATACAGCAATGCAGAGAGCATCAAGCGGTAATAGAGAGCAGGGAATGGAAATCTATGACATGGTAAATAATTCAATTAGTAAAATGACCTTCAGTCCATGAAAGTGCAGAGCTTAAGCTCTATTCAGCAAATGAAAACAGCAGTACAAGGTCTGGGCCAGCTAAAGCAAACATTCGACCTTGAGGAACTCAGGGGCGGGCTCGACGGGGGTGGGCAGGAGCGCGAGCCTCCGGCATGCTGCGGCGTTGAACACCTCCTCGAGGACCTCGGGCATAGTTACCAGCCGGCCCGCGGTGCAGGCGTTGGCGTTGACGACGGCCACGGCCAGTCCGCTCGAGTTGGCGCAGCTGGACACGATCCGGCTTACCTCCTGCGCGGACGACTCCTTGGCCACCGTCTCCCGTTGCGCCATCGCGGCCGCGCCCCACGCCACGGGGGTCGGGGCGATGGTGCCGGGGGAGGCGGGGGCCGGAAGGCCACGTCGCCGGCCGCCAGGCCGAGGGCTGGCCACGCTTCTTCCATCAACGCTAGGAGGGAGGGGGTGAGCGCGAGCAAGAGACACGGCGGGAGGAAGAAGAAACAAGGGATGAAAGAGGGGAGATTCGGGAGGCAGGCAAGGGAGGCAGCGGAGCTACGCGAGGCAAAAGGGAGCGGCAGAGGAGGCGGCTACGGCTGCGGCGGAGGACGCGTGAGAGAGCAGAGGAGCAGCGCGGCGCAGGGGAGCTCCGGCGTCCATGCGCTTGTGTCGGAGCGGCGGAGCATCAACTCGAGAAGACGAGGAGTACGGGTTGTGTCGGGAGTTTGGGGAGGTTTCTTTTGTAAAATTGCCACGCGGACAACTTTTCCCGGACGGAGGGAGTAAAAAATTAGAAAAAATTCCTTATTTAACACTATCTTAAAATTTGCTTCCTTATTTGACACCGAAAAAGTTTTTTTTCCCTATTTGACACAAGTTCTAAATTTTATTCCTTATATGATATTTCCATCCATTTTAAGCCTAAATGACACCTGAAAAGACTTTCTTGCCCCTCATGTGGTATGTGTGTGGGGGCAATAGCGCACACACAACATCAGTGCGAGGGCAAGAGCACACACGCAGCAACACATACACATGCACCAACACACACGCAACAACACGCACGCGCGTGTGTGCGCACGCGCGCGTGTGTGCGCACGCGCGCGTGTGCGCGCGCACACACACACGCAGCAACACACATGCACGCGCACACACATGCAGCAACACATGCACGCAGCACACACGCAGGCAACACATAGGCACGCAACAACACACACACGCATGTACACACGCAGAAGCAAACACACACGCAGCAGCCCACATGCACATACACACATGCAGCAACAGCACACATGTGTGCGTGCACCCACACACGCACCAGCACACACGCGCGCACATACACATACCGCATGAGGAGTAAAATTGTCTTTTCAGGTGTCATTTAGGTTTAAAATGGACGGAAGTGTCGTATAGGAAATAAAATTTAGGACTAGTGCCAAATAAGGAAGAAAAACTTTTCCAGTATCAAATAAGAAATCAGATTTTAAGACAGTGTTAAATAAGGAATTTTCTCAAAAGATTACGTACGAAATCAAGATAGGGCGGGCGCCCAAACTAGCGCTACCATGTGCTCCGCCTGTGTGCACGACAACAGTTGCCGCAACAACAGCAGCTGTCCTTCAAGGGTCCTCATCGAGAGGGGTAAGTCGGTGATGGGCGACGTTTTCTCTGCCTTGCGGCAGTGGCAGGCGGAGCACTAGAGAAGGGCACGAAATTCCAGGTACTATCCACCCGCGACCCATTTTTCTTTGCTTTTTTTTTTAGAATCATTTTTCTTTGCTCCCCAATGGTTGTTTAGCTACAATCTTCCTTCCCAATCTCGGAGTGGTTTTATCTTCAATCTTTTAGAAATAATAATGGGCCAGGCCCATGTAGAATTTCTGAAATCTCAAACTAGGCCCATGAATAAATGGCAAGTGGTGGTTTTAAAGTTTAGTACAACCCAGAAAGTTGAGGTGGTGTGAAATGTTAATCTCTATTCCTAATGAAGCAGTTGGAAGTCTCGCTTTCAGATTTTTTAGTCCCACCTTCAATGATTTTTTTGGTACTTTCTCCCACTTCTGACTTAGCCACCACAAACTAAAAAAACCTCCTCCTAAAGCCCCAACCCACACCAATCCACGTACAACCGAAAATAAACCTACGAAGGTTAACCAACGAAAAAAGACCTACGAAGGTTAACCAGCGACAAAAATCGGTACGCCGCCCCTCCTCTCGATCCATCCCCTCTGGCTGCGTTTTCTCTTTCCCTTGTCTCCCACTCCGCCGCCGCCGCATCTCCCACTCCGCCGCTGCCCGTACTGCTCCACCGGACGGGCCTCTTCTTCGAGCGCGGCGGCAGGAGCAGCTCCACCTCTCCACTCCCCCACGCGAGAATGCTCCTAACCCTACCAACATGCCCGGCCGCCACTATGGTTTCTTACCCTTGCTGCCCCGCCGCCACCTCTCCTCACTTTTCCCCACCGCCGTCTGGAGCTACTTCGTCGACAACGTCAATGGGGGCTTTCGCGAGACCTCCTGGCCTTCTGCCACCGCCGCCGAGTTCGTCCCCCAGGCTGACATACTACGATCGGGACGCCGTCGGATCCTCTGTCGCGGGCCCACGTCCCAGTCCTCTCCTTCCTCTCACAGTTCATGTAGCCCCTACATCCTCCCCTGATTGTCCAGGTTAGTTGCGAGGGGCTCGTAATCTGCAAGTTCCTAATTTTGAATTGGTTGTGTGTAGTTGTGCTGCAGGCACTTCACGGATGAGATTTTCTCATGCTGTTCTCACCTCCTCACGTCGTGCAGCCTCCACACGCGAAGCCACCGAGGCAGGAATCGGAAGTGCCAGTCTGTGCATCGTGTTCTCACGCCAACCCCAAGGTTGTCTAGCTGCCCTGTTGCAAGAATTATGTGTATCTTTTCAGTATCAGTCTGACAGATTCATGTGTATCTTTTCAGTATTCAAAATTAGGCAATTCAAGTGATACATATATTGTTTGGAATTTCGTTGCTAGGCCATGATCGGTTCAATTTATCCATCATTTAATGTTTTCATTTTTCAAGATGTACAGTAGTTACTTCTATGGAATTGTACTAACAAGATTATATTCTGCTTCGATAATTTCCAGATGCAAGTTGATGAATGACTGTTCATTTTACTTGAGAAGAACTAATTCACATGTTCAAGAACAACTGCAGGAGTATAATTTCATAAGCCTTTGTACTGAATGCAACATCCACGTGATGAATTACAGTTTATTTGGATGGTACTATCTCTATTTTTTGGTGATGTCGATAAAAGGATAAATACATTTTCTCTCAATATTTTATTTGCATCTTGTCGTCGTCGAATTGGAGGCGTAAATGTATTTTCTTTAGGTAACTCGAAGCCCAGACCAACATAAAGTGTACTGCGTTCAAGCTAAAATTCTTTGCATAAAATAGTGTGAACCAAATAATCCTAGGTATCTTGATATAATGGTTTCTGAAGGCTTGGAAATCACACAACTTGCCTTGGACGCTTATTAACTTATAGTATTATAAACTGTCATTGTAAAGGTGGTTGCCTGTCATTGTAAAGGTGGTTGCCTCTGTACCGAATTGCTCCTCAATTTTGTAGATTCGAGCTGTTCTTTATGCTCATAGGACTACTAGAGAAGATTTACCTGTAGCCTGAGAAGAAGACTGATAAAGATCTTGATTGTATCAGGCTATGATTTGGAGAGGTCGCTCTTGATTTTATTTGCATGTGCCACTGGATGTGTACATGTACTTTAGTCGGAATGTGTGCATCATCTAATTTTGACTCAATCTAGGTAGAAAGAAAATGCATCCAACCAAAGGGAACATCATATATTGTTTGTTGCCAATGTACGATACCTAGGCCTGAACACTAACCTAAGTTCATGTTTCTCCTTCTTAGCTTATTTTAAGAGGAACCGGGCATGTTTGCTTCTGTCTTTCTTCATTGGCTAACAAGCAAATTTTCTAGCTTTTGCAAACTCTTCTTGTTGCAGTGGATGAGTTGCATATGCCATTCCTCAATGTGTACCTGGATTATCTTTGGGCACCTAATTTTTGGGTAGGTGTTAATTTTGCTCAAACTGTCTGTTTTATTATTCTAGCAGCCCGCTTCACTTTGGTTCCTAATTTTGCCGGAGAGATTCACACTGTCATTCATATTATGAATATAGTTCATAACCAGTATTCTCTTTTATCTAATTATATGTACAGAAAGGAGTACTCTGAAGTGAAATCATGCTATGTTAACAGTCTAACAAACATCTTGGAGGTGTGAATGCTTTCTTGGGTCTGACAAGTAATCAATAATTGATGGTATACTGGGATTTTTCTCATACTTCTAGCACTTCCTCATTGACAATAAAGCAAGTACTAGCACAACAAAGGTAGTTACCTCCAGGTATTTTTTTTCAACTATAATCCTTCCAGCTTTAGGGACTGCTCAATTGGATCTGCACAATCCAACAAAATAAATGTGCATAGTGTCTGCGACACTTTCTTCCTATCATCACGAAGGTAGTTGTAGGAGTAAAAAAGTATGTCATACTGTTTTTTCAGTTCAAGCCAAAAGGCTAGGATAGGTAATACTTGTTTTTACAGTACTTGTGCAAAAAGTATGTCATATTGTTTGTTCTAGATGATTTTGATGAATTTTACAACCTTATTTTCAGTTGTATACCCCAAGAAATGGTCTGCTTTCATGGGGCTTATTGAATCCAGGAAATAACTATGAGTAGTAGCGAACCAGACATGAAAAGTTTTAGAGAACTACGAAAACTCTGGTCAGTTTTGTCGGGATCTTGTGACACGGTTCCAGGACTCTATTGACTAAGGTAATGATATATATGTGTGATTTATCCTGTTAAAACTTTTAGTGTTCACTTAGGGGTGAGTGCAACCAGTAACTGAATTTAGACTACGAACTAGAGTATGACAGTAAAGTCAGGAGCATGATGGAGAACACATGGGACATTGAGGACTAATGGTCAACACTTAAATCTTGCTTTACATACAGTTCAGTTCCAAGTAGTCTGATACATAGATGGCGAGGGGAGTGCTGATTTGGGGTTGATTTTGGTAATTATATATTTTCCTTGATGACTGTCATTTTGTTGTCTTACATGTGCTATATGATATGCATAACAACTTGAGAGCACCTTTGCTTCTCTTGATGTAATTCCATTATAGGGCCGTGCGTTGAACATGCTTCTTTGATGATAAGTAACAGACTTCTTCCTCCAATGGCTGAAACAAGCTTTGTGATTTACTCCTCTAATTCTCTTTTGACATGCTGATTAATTCCTAGCAATTTTCTAGAGTAAATCCATTCCCCTGCCACCTATAATGGAATTTCACGTGTTTTACTTGCATGAACCAAACATATATGTGCGCTGACTACAGGCCAAAGCCTAAAGAATTCCTTGAACATCAAATACATATAGAATGCACAACACATATTAGTACAATGCCCGTGCGATAATTTTCTTGTAATTTAGAATGCACAATACATAAAGAGTTCCTGTATATATACTCTTACGTTGTGATAATTTTCTTGATATCTTTTTAATGCCAGCCTCTTTCAGTTAGTACAATGATCAAGGATCTCATTTGAGTATGGGTTTGCACATCTGAGTGCTGGTGATCTTCTTTGTGAAGAAGTTAAAGTGATATGGAGCAGGTAACAGTCTTCTTTCAGTTTCTGTAAATATACTCTTACGTTGTAATAATTGTCTTGATATCTTTTTAATGCCAGCCTCTTTCAGTTAGTACAATGATCAAGGATCTCATGTATGAATGAAAGCTTGTGCCTTTTGAGATCATTGTCATGCTAATTAGTAAAGAACATGCTTGTGGTTGGAAATAATATGTTTCTGATTGATGGATTTCCGCAAAATGAATAACTTCCAATCATACGAGAATATTTAAGAATGCTTCTATGTACATTCGATAGTGCCAATAGCAGATCAATCTCTTGTTGTGTGCTTCACACATGTGCATTTGTTTAACAGATTAAAATTGACCATGAGTTCGTACTA
This sequence comes from Triticum dicoccoides, assembly GCF_002162155.2. Taxonomy (NCBI): domain Eukaryota; kingdom Viridiplantae; phylum Streptophyta; class Magnoliopsida; order Poales; family Poaceae; genus Triticum; species Triticum dicoccoides. Next base: position 731,618,487 of record NC_041384.1, on the reverse strand, counting down.
TTAATTGAAGGCTCAAGGGAAGAGACAGTGGCATATTCTTCGTTGAAATCAGGTGCGTGCTTTTGATTAATTAGACCCAACTTGTCTTGTTTGATTGCATGTCACCCAATTTCGTTGTCTTAGGGGAATAGATGATGACACATGGACACCATTCAGTGGCAGTTTGATGTTTTTCACGAATGAATTCCACTCATTATGCAATACAACTATGAGAAAAGTAGGGAAATGCTGGACCTTTGCAAAATGTGCTCGTTCACCTCGCGGTCTCACCCCCAAAACAGAGGAGAGGAGCAGGGAGCTCCTCTCTCACACTCGTCGGCTCCAAGGAGCTCCGCCGCCACATAGGGTTATCTCCACGCCACTAATATCCATTGTTGCATCTTGTAATTATCAATTTGGAATAAATCATGCAATTGGCATTTATATATGCTTTACTCTATCTTTTTTGTAGGCAAACCAAGGCTGCAACGTTTGAATATTATACTCAGTCAGTTGCTCGACTACTTACAGTCCTATTACTTGAGACTTAATACTCGGTCAGCTGCCGTGTACATTGTTCTGACATAAATGACACCATGTCTATGCGCAAGTCTGAAGAAACTTACCATCTAATATGTCTAATTAGTGTGGTACATGCTTCAGTACTGCAAGTTGGAGTAGCAAGTAAGTATACATCAAAAGAAAGTACTGCTTCAGTACTACTCCCTCCGTTCCAAAATAGATGACTCGACTTTGAGTTAGTACAAAGTTGAGTCATCTATTTTGGAACGGAGGGAGTACATGCTTAGTACTGACCATCTAAAAAGATGTCTAATTAGTGTGCACGAATCAGGTTAAACCCGCATGCCTACCTGCACATTGATACTCATACCTGGCTGTGATAGAAGTTTCATCTTGAGATTCAATTCTTTGATTTATGATGCCCATTCATATGCACAATGAGAACATATATCCTTCTTACTAATCTCTGTTTTTTTAAGTTGAAACTATTTCTTTGTTACTTCATGTATGTGAAGTGCAATCATAGTCTGTCACAAACTTGTTTGAGGATGGCAAAAGACTGACCTTTTGTGGGGCAGAGAAAAGACTGGCTTATTTTATTTTAACACAACATAGCAAGCTCCATATATTTCAGTTAGTACATGGCAGGATGCAGACTATGTGCAGTATTAGTGGTGTATGGTTAGACTCCAAAATTGCAGTATTAGTGGTGTTTTAAAGAGAAAGGTTCGTAAATGATGTTGTTTTCTACTAAGAAATTTCAGTAGTCGGTGTAACCATTGAGTGCCAATGTGATGGGCATTTACGATTTAGATTCAATACTGTGGGGTTCAGCACAGATGGCTTCACTTCAATATTTTTCCCCATGTGGTTGCTGGATGCATACATATCTATGTACGCTGGTACATATCCATCCATTCAACTTCAGTTTTGATGCATCTTGTATAATGAAACCTACATTATGTGGAGAAATTTAGACATATAAGAGTATCTGTAAGCCAACCACATACCACACATTTTAAAGGCTTATTTTCTCTACATCTATACTAGCTTGAACCAAGTATTTCTATTTTCTTTTTATTTGTTGCCAAAATTGAAGGAATGTCGATTTGGTGTATTTTTACAACAATCAGCGTGTTGACTTGGAGCTTGTCCATTTGCGACGCACTTCTTATTCTTGGATTAAGCCTAATGCTTGCTCTACCAATAATGTAGTACTGTTGTGAACTCATAGGTGAAACCATTCTCTATCCAATACAGAGTTAGCATAGCTGAGCATGATTAGGAGGGAAGGATTATTTGGATTGCTTTACGTAGACTGGCATGGCTGATCTTCCCTTCCATTATTATTGCTACTTTATGTTTTAATTCCATTGTTCTTCACTTGATCTTGGGATCTATGTTCCAGTGACTTCCTGAACTTTTACTTGTAGATGAGAAGTTTCTATTTTATTTTTTCTTTCACTTGATCTTTAGGTTTACAGGGTTAATGGATCCATGTTTCAGCGACTTTGTAGAAGTGTGTTTACTTATCTTGCTTTTGTTGCTACCGCTGGTGAAGACAAACTCCAGAAAAGGGAGTGAAATAAGAAAGACGAGAGGTTGCACAAGATGAGTAATGCTGGGTAGCGGTAGAGGCTGATACTGTGATGATGATGCGTATCTGACCATTAGTATGTTTCCCATCAAGGAAACCTACAATTTCTATTATGATACAGAGTTTCTATTATGAGGTGTATTTCTCATAAAGAATGTGAATTCTGCATGATAGTGTTTTGGAAACGTGAAGGTTTAATGCAAAAACTGACATTTAAGAAAGGATGTATTAAAATGTAAATCCCGGTAGATACTCCTAAAGTCGAAGTTGATCAGGCAATAGTAATTTTTTTTCCGAGCACTAAACTACCGTTTCGGGTTTTGCTTAATATTGTTATTCCTCATAGGATGTTCAAGAGGAACACCATTCAGAATTTCCTCATAGGGTTTTGCTTAACTTAGATTAGGATGGGGTTCCTTTGACCTTATGGTTATGTATATAACAAGGACCTATTACGTATCCTTTTTCCACTCAGAAATCTTTGAATTAAAAGTGTGTTGCAAGTCAAATGCACCACTGATATACAGTAGACACAATTCGTGTTAAACCATTGAAATGTTTATGACCCTTTCCAATGCACGGACAGTTAACTAATCCGATACGCCATCATCTCTCGAGGTAGTGATAATCATCTTATTTTTTCAATCAGATGTACAATCGCCATCATCTCTGGAGTATGCGGGGAAGTTTAGAAAAGATGCAGCAATGGTGTGGTGAGATGACATACATTCTATGTGACGACAATGCACATGCTACTTTGTATTTTATTTATTCATTTAATGTATTTTTATTTGTTAACTTTTGTAGGTCAGAGATAATAAAAATTGATGGCTTCGGATGATGCTTTGAAAATTTCGATTGACAAAGTCGCAGATGTAACTATGAGCGATTGGACTCAAAAGTCATCCAATTTTACACAATGAGATGCATACAAATAATTATTCTTTCCTTGTATATATGTTGCACATGATAATACTTTTTTTCGAGGGGTATATGATAGAGATGGAGATAGATTAGGTTGATGTTCAAAAAGAATCATTCGACAAGGGCCTGCGTCAATTTCGTTGGAAGGAGTAAAAAATTCACAGAATTTTATACAACAATCATAAAAAAAGTTAAAAAGCCCGTGGCAACGCACGGGCATTCTACTAATGTTCCTTTAGATATAACTCAATACTCAATAGTATTTTGTTTATGGCAAGTCAAATCAGATGTGTTGAGTATATGTGTTGTCCATATCTATGTATTGGGCCCGCCTATCCTGGTTAACCTGGAACATTCCAAAGCCTAAAGAATTCCTTCAAGCTTAGGGGTTGCATAAGCGAACGAGCGGGAAGTAAGGTGGAGAGTAAAGCTATAAAAAGTAGGGCGGACAACAAGACTCGACTCACCATTGTCTGATTTAGGCGTTGCAGACACAGGTAATGAAGGGTGACACAGGGAGGGGCAGAGAGGCACTTGCGATGGAGGTACGTGTCTAGATTCTCCCTCGTCTCCATAGACATGGAAGAGATTGCCGAGGTGTGCTCTTGCGGGGGCTTGCTATCATATGGGGTTTGCGCTTGGACATGCAAGATGTGATTTCTACTGTTAAATATATATGGCCATGGCTTGTGGTGTACTGTGTGAGGAGCCCATGGAGCGACGGCGTGAAAGCGAGTAACCATGATTACCATTCCGTACCAAGCATGTGGTACATTTAAATTTGTATGTCGCAAGTCACCGTAGCAACATGCATACCATAATGAAATGAAATAAGTTTATGGTTACTATCATTTTAGTTAACCAGGTCTTTGTTTTAGTTTCTTTTTCTCCGGTATACATCACATTTATTTTTCTTTATGTTCCTTTGCAGTCTCAAAACTGTTACCTTCGTTGGAGCCAAAAAAATCATTGCACTAAGTGCATCTTTCATTATTTGTAAATCAGAAATTTAGTGTGCGGTCATTTCTCGTTGTATTCCATCCGTATTCGACGCAGCTAGGGTTACCCCAAGTCGCCTGGGTGGCAGCGGCGGGGGCAGGGGTAAATATGGATTCAGTCTGTGTTTCTTGCTACTATTGTCACACACGCTATACAATTTTGAGAGAGAGAGAGAGAGATTAGCCACATGACAAGAGTGAAGGTTGAGGGGAAGAGTCGCCTGGGTAGCGGCATTGGGGGGGGGGGCAAATATGGTTCAGTTTGCATTTCTTGCTACTATTGTCACACGCTATACAATTTTGAAAGAGAGATTAGACACATGACGAGAGTGAAGGTTGAGGGGAAGAGTCATCGGGAGAAGGACGTTAGTTTTTATTCTTCTAAGGTTTACCTTCTTGTAAGGAGAGGGTTGTTGAGGACAAGATGTTATTTTGTCTTCTTGTAAGGGTCACCTCCTTGTAAAGAGAGGATGGTTAAGGAGACACACCCCAGAGGAAAGGAGTGAGAGAGAAATAGTTTGTCGTTATATGAACAAAAATCACACACCATTATGTTAATAAACATTTTTGGATTAAAACATTATTTAATCCACATTGTGAAAACACATGGACATTTCTGTTTCGAGGGAAGGGAGGCGGCGGGGACAAGAGCAGACATGCTCCATCGATGGTGTGGAGAGGAGGAGCGCCGACGCTGTGGAGGGGAGAGGAGGAGGTGATGTGGCAGGGAGAGGAGGAGCCGGCCTATTCCGTCGAGAGGAGGGGAGTGGTCGGGCGACAGTGTTGAGCAAAGGGGAGGCGCCATGGAAACGATGATTGTGTGGAGACAGTGAGAGGATTGCCCTGTCGTGCGGCCTCTTTGTGGTGAGTATATGTTATTTCAATGAGCACAGACGATTAAATTTATATATTCCATTATCATAATAAACAAGAAACAAGCATTTGTTTTTGTTATCACTATATTCAAGATAATATCAATTTAGGAAATTGCAGAGATGTGTCTGGGTATTTTGTTTTTGATTGTATGCTCTCATGGAACGGTAATGATTTGGTTTGTCCGGTTTGCACGATGAGTATTATTCATTGCACATTTTGAGACCTTTCACAAAAATATCGTGCTAACTACATATATTACCCTTGCAGCATAGTTTTGAGCTAAGGAAATTCTTATTATTCTTTGCTTAAATATCATGTGAATAAAGTTAAAGACAACATTTCTGATATTGTGCAAAATATCTTAAGGGTATCAAGTAGATGTTAATTTATAAGAGATTATTAGTTAGATCACCGCTCTCAACATATACATTGTCAAATTACCTTTTTATCAACTTATATCGTAAGTGAGGTGGACTTCAATTATTACATGATTGTTACTGGTTATCTTTTGTATACATGTGAAATTTAACATGCATATATATAACTTCAAAAAAATATTTCAAAAGCCCGCGGCAACGCACGGGCTTTCTACTAGTAAGAGAAATAGAAGACCACACGCAATTCTCGGAGAGGTTTTACCTTCAATCTTTTATATAGTGGATTCTCTACACCACGCTTAGTGAGATGTGAAGGTGAGATATAGAAGACCACACGCACGCTCGCTCGCCTAGACTGGCAGGGCTTGGGGCGGGGCGGGGCGTGACATGCGCATGAATGGTGCGCCGAAATCCAGTCTGTTGCCTTGCATGGGCGTAGCTCCTTTTGCCGTTTTATTTTTTGATGTCTTGGCAGAAAAGTTAATTATTTCTTGTTCGGTAAGTATACAACTTAGGATCCAAGTCGGTTTAAGATCGTTATCGCAACACAATACCACCTAATATATATATATATGTACTGCTACTGGTTGTGGCCAAAGACATATCAAAAACACATAGGGTTTTGCCTCATCTCGTAACTTGCGTCGCCACCATAGTCTATTGTAGGGTAAGGTGATGCGCAAAAAATGCTACACAGTCACACCTAGGAACACTATAAAGATGGTAGAATTGATCAAACTCACTGACGAGCAGACTTGCAGGAGCTGTGAAGAGTCAGTGTA
>NC_041384.1:731577005-731612255 GCF_002162155.2 Triticum dicoccoides | reverse complement strand
CCCTCCGAGGTATCCACACTTTACGTGGTAGAAGTCTGGTAGAGCTTTGACGTTCACGAAGAAGAACTGTGTGAAAACTAGAGTGAGAGTAGGCCTAGCAAAGCTTCTCGTCTAATTAGGAGTCTAGTTCTATTAGACCAAGATTAGAGCCCATCTAATTAGGAGCCTACACACTTAGGCCAATTAGACCGGGAGAGCATGCATAGACCTATGTAGGAGAGATCCCCTTTGGATTGGTTTGCCTCTAGAGGGGATCCACACACATATATACTCCCTCCGTTCCTAAATATTTGTCTTTATAGAAATTTCAAATGACTACTACATACGGATGTATGTAGACATATTTTAGAGTGTAGATTCACTCATTTTGCTCCGTATGTAGTCCCTTGTTGAAATGCCTAGAAAGACAAGTATTTAGGGACGGAGGGAGTATATAGTTGGAGGAAGGAGAGGGGGTGCCCCAAGTAGGAGGTATCATTCTCTTGTTCCACCAAGTGGAAGGAGAGAAGGATTCCCTCCTTTCCTATTTGTCCTAGGGCCTGCCATAGGTAATGGCGCACCATGTGGGTCCTGTGGGACCCACTAGGGGTCATAATCTCATGGCAGTCCTTCACAACTTTCTTACACAAATAAAATCCTGGATTTTTCGGATGTCTTCAGAACCCATTTCGATGACTCCGAAAAATTTTCATATATAGATCCAAACTTCCCGAAATCATGTTATACATTTCCAGAATTCCCTGAACCCTTTTAGAACCATCCAAAACACTTTTGGAACTATCTGAAACTCTTTTGGTGCTCTTTTAACTCATTTCTCTGGTAATCAGGACTAGGACTCGTTAAGCGTGTGCCCATACAGGTTCGGAAATAGGCGAACATGATCTGAAACCCATTCTGGTCAATAGTTAACAGCGGGATCTGAACACCCTTATTAACTCCGCGTATTCACGAAGTTCTCTAGTGAACCTTTGTTTACAAATACCATTTCCTTTGCTTTGCGATACGTTTATGAAACCCGAGGAGGGATTATCGGTATCCCCATGATCAACTCCTTGATCATTATACTGGTTATCCACTGGTTATCCTCGTTGCCAGTTCCATTATTTACTCATGTCCGTGTTCCGGTATCACATCATCATAATCACAAGTGTCTAGCCAGACGATAATGACACCGTAACACCGAGTGGACCCAAAGATATCTCTCTACCATGAGAGGAGCAAATTCTTGTCTTGAGCTATCGCTATTGAGACATACGTTTTCGGTATACCTGTAAGTCACCTTTATTCACATCCATTTATTAATTAAGATGTGGTAAACCACAAAGTGTCCATCCGGGATGTTGGTATGCCATATTCTCATGGTCTAGGGAACAATGCAAACCTGAACAAGTTATATGAAGCACCAATAACATATCAACAATGACATCTCTCATTAATACATAAGTTGGGTCTATCCAACTCCATTGTTCTCATGACAACGGTTTTCTCATATATTGATAGCATCCCTATTACATTAACGATGCTCATGATCAGGAAAACAAGATTATGAATCAATACATAAGCTAGTCTTAGAGGTTAGAGTAGGGATCACTTGGTGTTTATATTTTCACACTTGTATTTGGGTTTTCCTCCGAATCTCATATTCATGAACCCATACAATTGTAGCATAGAAACATAAACTTAATAATAAACATGGAAATATAACAATACATTTATTATTGCCCCCTGGGCATATTTCTAACAACCTTTCACTTGCACTAGAGTCAGTAATCTACTTACACTAGAAGAACACCCGTGTGTTGCAACGGGGTCACATTAACTTAAAGAGTTCAATATTAACATTCTCTAACATATCAAGTTACAATGGCGACCTTTTTTTTACCATCAAATCCTCACACATACTCTCTCTCCCTCCCTCTTCATCACTCTCTCCCCCCTCCCCCCCTCTCTCTCTAACACACACACACACACACACACACACATTCATCTTATTGGGTACGGGACCATAATCCATCTATTTCACACACACGCGCTAGTGCATAACAATATGGATTATGTGTATTATATTTGCCACCACAACTGAGGGAATTAATTTCATGTAAATCAGCCAGCCACATCTCCAAGAATACGCGGAGGAGGTGGCCCGGGTCGGCGTCGACGTCGTCCGGCGTGGGCGACGGGCCCGCTTCCAAGTGCGTCTGCACGCCGGCCACTCACGCCGGGTCCTTCAAGTGCCGCTTCCACCGCACCAACTCCCAGGGCCACGGCCACGGCCAGGGACAGGGAAGCCGCCCTTCTTCGCCGCCTTCACCGGCCGCGGCGAACGCGGTGCCGCGGCACCCGGCCTCGCTGTCCTCGTCCTCCGGCACCGTCGCAACCTAGTGACGCAGCCCAAGCATCGGTCTCGAGAATCAAGAACGCTCGACAATGGAGAGGGAAGGGAAGATCATATATATGTCATAAGAAAGGGAGTTTATTTACTGCTCCCTCTATGTATTGTTTTCTTTGTTTGGAGATTGATTACCATCCGTGAGTTAAGGTAAGGTTAATGTGATTGAGCGATTTTTCTGAAAATCAAATATTTCCTTTCTAATTAATGTGATTGAGTGATTTAAGGTAAGGTTAATTAATTTAGATTTTATTTTTAGAGATTGTTCGTGATTGATTCTACATTACTAAATAACTTGCGCCAGTATGGAAAGTTCTGATCTGTTCAGATTTCTTTCGTTGTGTGAGAGGGTGACGCGAAAATAAACCAATAAGGTGAAGGGAGCGGACAAAAAAAATCTTAGAAAAAAAACCAGCGAAGGTGGGAGGAGGTACAAAAAATAACCATAGGAGGTGGGAAGCCTCCCTTCTTCGCCCCCTTCACCGGCCGCGGCCAACGCGGTGCCGCGGCACCCGGCCTCGCCGTCCTCGTCCTCCGGCACCGTCGCGACCCAGTGACGTAGCCCAAGAATCGGTCTCGAGAATCAAGAACGCTCGACAACGGAGAGGGAAGAGAAGATCACATACATCTATACCAATATAAAAAGACCCAAAGGGGCAGATCCAACAAATCCCGGCCGTCAAATCAGGTCAATCCAACGACTCAGACTGCTCCAACGGTGAGCGTTCAACACGTTTAGTGTGCAGTTAATATCATACCAAATATTAATGCCAATGCTAATCACGTAATTAATACGCAAATAATATTCTGCCTAATATTTACGTGTAATTAATATATTACCTAATATCAACGTGCATTGCACGTACACATTTACTAGTGTCATAAAAAGGGAGTTTATTTACTGCTCCCTCTATGTATTGTTTCCTTTATTTGGAGATTGATTACCATCCATGAGTTAAGGTAAGGTTAATGTGATTGAGCGGTTTTTCTGAAAATCAAATATTTGCTTTCTAATTGATGTGATTGAGTGATTTAAGGTAAGGTTAATTAATTTAGATTTTATTTTTCGAGATTGTTCGTGATTGATTCTACATTACTAAATAACTTGCGCCAGTATGAAAAGTTTTGATCTGTTCAGATTTCTTTCATTGTGTGAGAGGGTGACGCGAAAATAAACCAATGAGGTGGAGGGAGGGGACAAAAAAACCAGCGAAGGTGGGAGGAGGTACCAAAAAAACCATGGGTGGGGGGACGAAAATAAACCGTACGAGGCTACCAACTGCTCCATTAGGAGTAGAGATAATTTCTCTAACATCAATGGCACTCTGGTGTTGCTCATATTTTGCTCGTGGTATAAACTTCGTCAATGGATCTGGCATCTTCAGGTCCATGTGTATCTTGCATAGCTTTGCGTCTCCACGCTCCACAAAATTCATAATCTATGTGGAATCAGCTTTGTATATATTTGAACTCCTGGTAGGACCTTGGCTTCTTGACCTAAGCTATGGCGCACTAATCTCAATAGTGCTCCATTGGCTCAAGCGCACTTGAAACCATACCAATTTCAGTGACAAACTTCTCTAGTGCAAACACCCTCCATTGTTGCTTCGAAAGTGGTGATATACTCGGCCTTTGTTGTAAAATCCGACACAGTGTCCTTCTTGGAATAATTCCAACTTATTGTGCCATTGTTCTGTGTACAAAACCTTGATTGAAATCGAAGATCATCTGGATCAATGGTGAAGATTGAATCAATGTAACTCCTTACAATGATAAAGCATTAGTGTAACAATTTATAGCGAACCTCTTCATTAAGTCCAATTACGAGAAATGTGTCCTTAGAACTTCTCAAGTACTTCGCATATTTTGATGTTGTCCATTTGATCAACACCTTGATCATTTTGGTATCTTGCTCATAACACTTAGAGCATAGGACATATCTAGTTGTGTACATACCATGGCTTTTTATGATAAATCCATATACAAATCATTACAAAAGCGGCTCTATTCAGTGTGAAAACCCTGGTGACGAAATAGAAAACGTCGCCAAAGACCATTTTCTATGACGGTCAACCGTCACTGGAAGTTTTCCTCCGGTGCATCCACATGGGCTAGCTTGATACGCTGCTATTTTAACTTGACATGTACTATAAAACATGGAGGGGTTATATTTCAAGGAGCACAAAAATCGAGATGTCCCAAAATGTATATCAATGCTTCCATCTTGGCTATGACCACATAGGTTCCATGCCCATGTCTTCTCATAATTATAATGTTAAAATCAGATAATAGAATATGAAATGAAGCATATACTCAATTTTCTTTCTAGATAAGAAATAAATTTATTTCATCGATTCTGATAAAAAACAATACTTTTTCTTATTGGTCGTTCAACTGATATCTATTACGACCAGTCTATGGAGTAGTTAAGCAATTCGATAAGGTAGATGAGAAGAGAGCCTCACATAATATAGACGCAAAAAACAATGGGTCCTTTTGTATTTAAAAAGGGAGAAGAGGTGTCAATGAACACATAAGAGACCATTTCATGCATTAACTTATTTTCTAATTCCATCATTTTCCATCAAAAATAAAATCCTAACCTCCGACCTGATATAGGGAAAATTATAAAAAAATGCCTGAAGGAAGCATGAAGTCGATCTTATGTACGCACCTCAATGGCTGCACATTTGGGCATCTTCTTTGGCTTCATCATATCATATTATATTGCTCCAAACATGTTAGCTTTGATTATATTAGTTATTATTTCCTAAATGTAGAACATAAAATGTATTTTATACATTTATGACAACATGGGAAGTCTATTGCGAAAACATGACCAATCATAGAGAATAAATGGTGTCCAACAATGATGATAACCAGGGGAAATAGTTTCTACTAGAAAAAGGGCCCGTGCGTTGCAACGAAAAAATTTATAATCTCTAATGGCCATGACCACATTTTGCTGCATCCTTGAGATACACTATCACTCTCAGTTTCGTGAAATCACAAAAAACAAATTAACTCATGAACAGATTTGAAATCATGAACGTTCTTTAAATTTGGTTACAGTTTTAGAACTTTTTGAACATTTTCAAAAATTAAGGAAAAAATTGTATTCATGAAAATTTTATACTATTTTCCAATATTTTTAAAGGAATTGTGAACATTTTTTAAAACATTTTTCTTGAATCAGAAAAAATTCTAGAATCGTCGAATTTTTTTGGAAATTGGTGGAACAATTTTTGAAGTTCATGTATATATTTTTTGATTTAACAAACTTTTGTTTAAATGCATGAACATTTTATGAATGAATAAACTATTTTGTAAGTCACGAACAGTGTTTGAATTTTTAGCATATTTTTCCATTCATGAACATTTTTTGAATTGGCAAAATTTTGTTCAATTTCATTATCATTTTTTAATACATGAAACTTTTAAAAACGATGAACATTGTTTTATTTACCGAACATTTGTTTTCAAATTCTCAAACATTTTCTGAATAAGAAAACTGTTTCTTACAAAATCGCAATTTTTTTTGAATCCACAAACATTTTATGGTTTCTTAAACATTTTATTTTAAACTACTCATATTTTTCATTTTCAGAAGTTTTTTATGTTCCAATTATTTAAATTAAAAAACGAAAAAGGAAAAGATAAAAAATGAAAAAATGAAATTTAGAAAACAGACTGACCGGACATGGTCCGGTTGAAACAGGCGCGTTGCATCTTCTCCCAGCACGTAGAACACGGTATAGGTGGTCCGTACTGTATGGGCCGGCCCAGGCGGGGGATTCCCCTGTGTAAAACATTTTTTATCACTTATAGGTGGTGTTGGTGCGGCAATATTTTGCAGCCCTTGATTATTAGGTACAAATTGTTGTTCTTGTGAGGTGGTGGTTCAAAGAAATGAATAAAAGAAAAGAGAACATACATAATTAAAATTAAAAACCCTGGAAAAAACTGGATCAACTGCATATTGCTGTTTGGAACATGAAAGGAACATTGACATAATTTGGTGTTTTTTTGACCGTGTAGAACCATAACTTGTTTGTGTGCCTAGCTTTGAAAGAACCAAGTTTAATGGAGGCATGCAGCAACGTCTAATCACACAAGGCTTTCTCATACAAAAGAAGTAGGTGCCTCCTCTAAAACACACGGTCAACCGTTCAAATACCAGCACATATCAGGGATCACGCCGCCCATGCAAAAAGTGTAGGAAAAGACTGAAGTAGCTAAATGGAGGAAGAATAGATATCATAACTCACAACTTCTTTCCCTCCGGATTAGTCTTCTATGCTTTGATCCGATGTGTTCCTTCTATTGTGGGGATGTCTCGATCTCAAGCAACAGAAGTTTTTTCTCAATGCACAGAGGAAAAAGATGGTCAACGGCCAATCGCTGGTGGCACCATGATGAAATCAGTATGGTCAAAACATAGAACGCATGCCCAGAACATGAGCCAAATTAAGCTGTGCTGGCATTGGCATGCTGATGTAATGGCGAGAAAGAAGCGTGCGCGAGAAGACTAGATTGGAGGCCATGATAGAGAAGGATTTGGGGATTAAGATCAGGAGTACCTTAAACATCATAGTTGTCTAGCTTTGCAAGTTCTTTAAATACCAACATCTGCGATCTGCTACTGTTACATGTAATTACTAGACCATGATGGCGCGCTTTGCTGCGCATGTCCTTGTTTGATGAAATTATCTAACTTTTTCTAAACATTTTGGTAGAATGAGGACCGAATATAGAATTATATCATTGGATATGGTTAAGACGGATGTTGTGTAAAAAATAAGATGTGGGAAAAATAAGTTATGTTTGGATGTGTATATGTCTTTTATACTTTTCCTTTGATACGAATATGTTAGTTAAATGTGGCACAATTTTTATGGGACATGCTACTCGTCCGCCGGCCGATTTTTTTAAAAGATCGGCCCGTTCATGAGCCGTCAGATCTCCTGCCATCGAGTGACCGACCATCGTCCTTCCCATTGCAATAGAGATAATGTTGCAAAAAAATTGAAACAAATGTCGTGTTGCATAAAATTTTGTAAAAAAAAAGTCATGTTCTAGAATCTTTTTGCAACAAGATCTATATTTCAAAAAAGCATCTGCAGCTCGCAGTCATGTCTGTAGCGGATTTTTTTGCAACAAGATTTATGTTTCAAAAAAGCATCTGCAGCTCGTAGTCGTGTCTGTCATGGATTTTTTATTTTTGCAACAAAGGTTTTGTTACAGATTTATTAATTTTTGCAATAGCGGTCTTGTTGTAGTTTCTTTTTGCAACGGAATTGATGTTGCAGAAGTGGACGGTGGCCTTGCCATCGTCAATGGCGAGTAGAGGTAGTCTTCTTCATCACCGGGTAGCAGCAAGAGCGGGCCACGAGCTCCACCAGATGGTGGTGAGGGAGGATCGACGCCGCCTGTCCTAGCCTTTACGCCGCCGCCAGTGAGCATCGGACCTCCATTCAGGTTGCTTCGCCGCCATTCATTCCTTATGTTTTTTCGTCTGCCCGCCTCTTGCCGCGGGAGCACCGTGCGCTGCTACCATCGCGGGTCCTCGGGATGAAGCTTGCTGCAACCCCGCCGGACCTCACTAAGCCGAGCCCCCTCCACTCCCGGATGTCCTTGCCTCCTGCCCGCTCGCCACCCTCATCCGATCCAGCTGGAATCCTCGCTGTTGTCGCCCTCCCAGCCGCACGAGTCTCCGCCCCCGCTACTTCCGGACGTCCCGCCCTCCTGTCCATGTGCTATACTCACCCGATCTGGTGAGATCCAACTCGAATACTCGCCGGTGTCACCCTCCCGGCGACACGAGTCTCCGCCCGCCACGGGATCTAGCCAGGCAGATGCAAACTCTTTTCTAAAACAAAGCATGAGTTGCAGAAATGTGGACACGGAGGGTTTGCTCTCGACCGTCTGATCAAGAGTCAATCCGACAGACACGGAGGCGGCGGACACTCGCAAATGATCGGCCGGCTGAAGGTAAGCGTTTTCCAATTTTTATCCTTTCCTGAGGGGAAGTATACTTATTTTTTTCAGACAACAACTGGTGTATACATCTTATTTATTTATTTATTTTTCTTTTGAGAAGTATATGTCTAGTTAAATGTGGCACAATTTTCGTCAAAGCTGGAAACATGTCAGTCCAACGCACGTATACAGACGTCTCTTTTTTTTTAGTTGAAGTATCCATCAGGCAGGTATGAAAATCAATCGGGCCAAAACTTGTAGGCCTAGTTGACATCTGCAAGGGCCCGGTTAACCATGTGTCGCCTAGGTCTATGTCCGGAGCAGCAGCCCAGAAGGATAGACTAAAAACAAATAGGCATGGAATGAAACGGCGGGGAAGGGAGGAGAACGTTTGCGTGGACGACCGACAAATCCATGTCGTTGGCTAGATGGATCGAACGGCTCAGGAGCCCAAATCATTCTGATTGCTTCTAGCTTGCTCCATCTTACTGTTTAGTAATAACTAGATCATCGAAGGCGCGCGTTGCTGCGCCCGTCCCATGATCCCCATAAATGATAGGAATCTTTGCAAATGTATATAGCATCAAGAAACATGCAAGTCAGATACGATAATTTACAGGGCATACAGAGTGGATATATGTATACATTTTTAAGAAATACAATTACATAAATAGTATGTTTCATAATAAATTGAGAACATGCAACGGATAACTACTCCCTCCATTTCTAAATATAAGTCTTTTTAGAGATTCCAATATAAACTACATACAGATGTATATAGTCATATTTTAGAGTATAGATTCACTCATTTTGCTCTGTATGTATTTCATATTGAAATCTCTAAAAAAAACTTATATTTAGGAACGGAGGGAGTACATAAGCAAAGAAAAATATTATACACCAACGCAAGTGCTTTCATTCTTCGTGGAGAGCATAGCATTTCTAGAAATCAAGGCATGACAAGGAAGTTTGTGAAGTCTAAAGCTGCATGGTGTGGCAAGACACCTAGAATCCAAATGGTTTAGCGTTTTTATATGGTAGGAAAACATTGAAATCAATTAAGAGCATTAGATCGTGTCTAGAGTGGATCAATGCAGCATACTACTAAACAATGGATTCAGAATGCACCGGAGCTAGTCTGGAAGGCAGAAAACAAAATGCCTCTTTAAAGACCTTGAGAGAAAAAATACCATGGAAAGTAAAGGTTAAATATCGGACCAAATCATTATCCTTGGGGCCAATCCTATATTAGTAATACAGATGGTCTAAAATGTTCTGCGGGGTCTAGCTCGAGACATGTGCATGGCCGGAAGAGATGACCTCATGGAGGGTGGCGCCATGGAGGTTGCACCTGTACATCAGAATAGTAGACCAACTCATATTTTAGAATGAAGATGGTCCATTTGTATCTCCTATTTGGAGTTCGTATTACCAATTGGAAAAGAGGAATTATGAGTGACATCGACATTATCTTTGTTTGAGGCCTGTTTTCCTTTTAGCCGCGCAATCTGTTGCTTATTTAAGCACTCTGCCCTAGGAAAACATTGAAATCAATTAAGAGTATTAGATCGTGTCTAGAGATCATAAACTCAGTATTTCATCGGATCACGTTTTTATTAGCGTCAACACATTTCTCCTCCAATAGAGTAACATTGAATAATTATGAAGTTACTAACTTGCAATCAAATGTAACAACTAAATAAACTCAAGGTACATCGTTTGTGATCTATATATCTCCCTATATGTGATTCATCATTCTTGGAGGAACGCAATAAGACTGGCCTATAGGGGATATGGGCAATTTTTTAAGGCAAAGGTAGCAATAACATCGCTCAATGCAGAGAGTGATTTGTTCATGCAATATTGACTGCTGCATGGCTCGTACTTTAACTTTACATAGATGATAACTTCTAGCGGGGTAGATCAACATGTGGCTCTTACTCTTTTAGCTAATGGATAAATGCTCACTCCTAACAATGACCCTAACCAATCCCTGAGTGCAACAGAAGTCCAGATATCTTCTGCTGAAATAATCCCAATAACATGTCCAGTGCAGTAACTCTAAAGCAAATGATCAATCTTAGTAGATATTGAATTGTGGAGACCTATTCCGAAAAATAAGTTAAATTAATTAGAAATGCATATAAGTATATTCAATCAAACAACAGTACCTATGGGGTTCTCGCAAAAAAAGTACCTATGGGAGTGACTGCTAGCTCTGTTCATCACTTGTTGAACCAACAGATCTATTTCCATCCCTAGCTTTCACACACACACACACACACAGAGACACGCACACAAACACACACCATCTTGGTGTATAAATTGGAACTTCAACCATTAAAGGCACCTCTTGCCCATCAGAACTTCCTTTGATGTCCAACCTTTAGTACAAATACCATCAGTTATGCAATGAATGAAGGGAACCATCATCCTTAAGCAAGATATAAATTCTTTTCTGGATACTTAGGGACCAGAGGGCAGCTCAATGGTGTGATACTATATAGTGGAGGGGGTCGGAAGAGGCAACATGAATTCTAAAAAACATTATCAGAAAACACAAATACAAGAATTAGAGATAAATGGAAATAATGGATCAAATACAAGACAGAAACGTGGAAGATCCAAATAAGAAGATATACAAAATCTATGGTATGTATGAGAGAGAACCCAAAGTTTTTCACCTCAAGAAGTTGTGGAGACCAATGGCCAAAGCACCTGCGCGCATAAGCAGAGGAAGGAAGATGGGCTGCCTCCACTGCTACATACCCATTGTCACTTGCAGCCCGTCGACATCTCCGCGTGAGAGCCCCCTCACTCAAATCACCGGCTAACTGTCGCGCGTTGTCATTGCCGCTGAGTTGCAGCAGACCGTCATCTTGGTGTTGCCTCAAGAGAGCCCCCTCAACCCAATCATCGGCGATCGTCTCAAGGTCAGCTCAGAATCAACATAGGGACGAAGCTGCAATATTGGCAGTGGTGTGAGCTGACACCAGTCATCTTTGTATTTTCTTCACTAAATTTATACTAATAACTGCTTAGATGACACTAGCACATATGCCCGTGCGTTGCAACGGGAAAAATTAATATTTTGTGCAAGCATAATGTCTCACAACCTATATATGACAAAAAAAATATTTAGAGACTACATCCGTGTAGAAATCTAGTGATATATTTTTCATGACATATAACACATATTTAATTTCTCAAATCGATGACCTAGAAGTAGACGAATGACTCATACACCGAGACGGAGGTAGTACCTCAAATCCTTCATGTAGAATTTATTAAGACCACGATTTTTCTTTTAGTTATTCCACCGGTTTACCCATAATCCTTTCTTTAATTAGCCACATCCGTTTAAGTATTCTATTTAGGCACACAATCCTTTCTTTATTAGCTCATTTGCTTAATTAGCTCATCCTACACATAATGACTGCCACTCGTATATTTAGAGTGAATTGGGATTAGTAAATAGAAAGGCGCATAGGTCCTATGTTCAATTCCCACAATGTTGTTGATTTATTTAGACCCAATTATTTTTCACGGTCTCTATGAAAGCCCATAAAAGGCCCATCAACATACAAATACCTGGCCCAGATCGCTTAACGTGTGTAAACCAAACGAAAAGGACTAAACCAAACCAAGAATACCTATTCCCTTCCACAATGTTGATTTATTTAGACCCAATTATTTTTCACGGTCTCTATGAAAGCCCATAAAAGGCTCATCAACATTACCTGGCCCAGATCGCTTAACGTGTGTAAACCAAATGAAAAGGACTAAACCAAACCAAGAATATCTATTCCCTTTAATAGTAAGTATAGATTATTAGTACATGGCTGACACCATAGAAATTTTTTTCTAGCTTCGTCCCTGATCAACATGGCGTGCCATGCCCCTGCAGCTTGGGCTATGGATGTGGACGATGTACATGTTCAGCCCAAATCTTAACCAAGGGAAAGCAATCAACTTTGTCAAATCAAGCAACGGAGAATTAATGGACGGGGATCTCAGTGTAACCCATACTGGATCCGCGGCGGCAGGGCCGATCTGGCAAGCTCGACGCGCCTTTCAGCGAGATGCCGGCGACGCAGCGGCGGAGGGGCACACAGAGAGAAGCGGTGGCGCCGCCACTCGAGGTCGTGGTCAAGGATAGCGAAGGTGGAGGGAACCCACATCGGTCGACCACGGCGAGGCGCCGCAACGCGAGGGTGCGAGCGAAAGAGACCAGCGTCGCGAGCGTCCAATTTTCCTTTTACATTGGACCGGATCCTAAAACAGGCCCAGTAGGCCCAATTGAATCTCGGATGGCCGAAAAAACCACCGGAGCAGCGGCCCGAGAGGGTTAGCGCTCGTCATGAAGTTTGCAGGCGTGATTTGGGCGCCATTAGGAGCAAATCTAACGGCCAACGAAGCCTAAAAGTGATGATCCAATGGTTAAAAATGCTAATGGCCTGGAAGGACAGGAAAAGTGCTCAGTTATAATGTAGGAGTATTTAAATTACCAGATCAAAGCTATAGAAAAATCAGTGGCCATCAATTGGATGTCCTGCATAGTGCGCATATAGCCGAGTTGAATAGGAAAGCTGTAACTTAGCTCTTGTACATGTATGTTTCCCTCGAGTTGAATCGATCAGTGTCGTCTACAATGTGTTCCATGAATCGTTTAATCTGCTTAGCTCTTGTAAATGCATGGATTCCCTTGGCCAAAATCACCCCCGACAGGGCAACGGTTGAACTACCGGCGAAAACTCACGATGCCCGAAATCATGAATGGGTCCCAGTGGTGTACAAAGCTGACTCAGCCATTGATTTCCTGCCACCTGATGTTGTTGGCCAAAGGTAATCATACTCACTCTCTGTTCCAAAATAGATGACTGAACTTTGTACTAACTTTAGTACAAAGTTAAAACTGTTCACACGTACATATAAATAGCGAGCCCTACATGCAGGAAACGTCCCGGATGATGGCGCTAGATTAGGTCTATCCCTAAAGACTAGGCCTATCTTGTTACAACAGAAAGAGATATACAACAACTCAACGTTACAACGTATGTGACAGTTCAACACCCCCGCAGTCCGAACTGCGCTCGGCAAGACGTTCAAACTGGAGCGAAAGTCACGGAAAACTGAAGATGGCAAGCCCTTGGTGAAGGCATCGGCAAACTGCGACGTAGTCGGGACGTGTAACACCTTGACGTCGCCGAGAGCCACACGGTCATGGACGAAGTGTAAGTCAATCTCCACATGCTTGGTGCGCTGATGCTGGACGGGGTTGGTGGACAGGTACACAACGCTCACATTATCGCAGTAGACGAGCGTGGCGCGACGAGGGGGGCGATGAAGCTCCCTGAGGAGTTGCCGAAGCCAGCATGACTCGGCCACACAGTTGGCAACTACACGGTACTCGGCCTCGGCGCTGGAGTGGGACACTGTGTGTTGTCGCTTGGATGACCAAGAGACCATGTTGGCGTCGAGAAACACATAGAAGCCCGAGGTAGATCGGCGAGTGTCAGGGCATCCGGCCCAATAAGCATCACTGTACGTGAGGAGATCGTGTGAGGAGGAGCGGTAGAGCTGAAGCCCATAGTGAGTCGTGCCCCGGATGTAGCGTAAGACACGCTTAAGTAGCTGGTAGTGACTATCCAAAGGAGCATGCATGACGAGATAGAGCTGCTGCACGGCATAAGAGATATCCGTCCTCGTGAGTGTGAGATACTGTAGGGCACCGGCAAGACGGCGGTAGTGTGTGGGATCGGAATAGGGAACCCCATCAGTGCCAGACAACTTACTACATGTGTCGACGGGGGTGGAGATGGGCTTGCAGCTAAGCATGTTAGCCCTGTCCGATATCTCAAGAGCGTATTGTTCCTGTGACAGGAAAAGACTGGTGGTGGAGCAATGGACATTAACGCCGAGAAAGTGATGGATGTTACCGAGGTCACTCATGGAAAACTCACTGGAGAGAGAGGTGACAAGCGACTGGAGGAGAGCGGTGGTACTGGCAGTGAGGATGATGTCATCGATGTAGACGAGCAAGTACGCGAGAGAGGTGACATGACACAAGAGGAAGAGCGATGTGTCACACTTGGACAACACAAATCCAAGTGAATGAAGGAAACGGGTGAACCGAAGGAACCAAGTGGGTGGCGCCTGCTTAAGCCCGTAGAGGGACTTGTTGTGGCGACAAACATGCGTGGGAAATGAGGCATCTGCAAAGCCGGCGGGCTGCTGGTAGTAGACAGTCTCGGCAAGGTCGCCATGAAGAAAGGCGTTCTTGACGTCCATCTGGCGAATAGGCCAAGCGTTGGCCGTCGCGATGCTGAGAACGACCCGTATAGTCGCCAGTTTGACCACGGGGCTAAATGTCTCCCCATAGTCGACGCCCGGCTGCTATGTGAAGCCGCGCACCACCCAGCAAGCTTTGTACCGTGCTGAGGTACCGTCGGGGTGAAGCTTGGGATGAAAGATCCACTTGCCGGTCACCATGTTAACACCGGTAGGACAAGGAACCAAAGACCACGTATCATTCCGAATTAGCGCATTAAACTCATCAAGCATTGCGGCGTGCCAGTTCCGGTCCTTAAGTGATGCACGGTACGATGACGGAATAGGGGAGGGGGCGTCACTAACATGAAGATCAAGAATTTTCTTGGGCATGGCATAACCTGTTTTGCCCCGTGTCAGCATCAGATGTGGGTTGACAGGTGGCGAAACCGGGACTGCATGGGTTGGTAGCTGTGGGCGAGCGGGGGATACATGTAGACATGGCGGCGTGATACGTCTCCAACGTATCTATAATTTTTGATTGCTCCATGCTATATTATCTACTGTTTTGGACTATATTGGGCTTTATTTTCCACTTTTATATTATTTTTGGGACTAACCTATTAAACGGAGGCCCAGCCCAGAATTGCTGTTTTTTGCCTATTTCAGTATTTCGGAGAAACATAATATCAAACGGAGTCCAAACGGAATAAAACCTTCGGGAACGTGATTTTCTCACCGAACGTGATCCAGGAGACTTGGACCCTACTCCAAGGAGTCAAAGAGGCGGTCACGAGGGTGGGGGGGGCGCCCCCTGCCTCGTGGGCCCCTTGGTGCTCCACCGACGTACTCCTTCCTCCTATATATACCTACGTACCCCCAAACGATCAGAACATGAGCCAAAACCCTAATTCCACCGCCGCAACTTTCTGTATCCACGAGATCCCATCTTGGGGCCTGTTCCGGAGCTCCATCGGAGAGGGCCGTCATCACGGAGGGCTTCTACATCATCATAGCCTCTCCGATGAAGTGTGAGTAGTTTACCTCAGACCTTCGGGTCCATAGTTAGTAGCTAGATGGCTTCTTCTCTCTTTTTGGATCACAGTACAAAGTTCTCCCCTCTCTTGTGGAGATCTATTCGATGTAATCTTATTTTTTGCGGTGTGTTTGTTGAGACCGATGAATTGTGGGTTTATGATCAAGTCTATATATGAATAATATTTGAATCTTCTCTGAATTCTTTTATGTATAATTGGTTATCTTTGCAAGTCTCTTCGAATTATCCGTTTGGTTTGTCCAACTAGATTGGTAGTTCTTGCCATGGGAGAAGTGCTTAGCTTTGGGTTCGATCTTGTTGTGTCCTTTCCCAATGACATAAGGGGCAGCAAGGCACGTATTGCATCGTTGCCATCAAGGATAACAAGATGGGGTTTATTTCATATTGCATGAATTTATCTCTCTACATCATGTCATCTTGCTTAAGGCGTTACTCTGTTTTTAACTTAATACTCTAGATGCATGCTGGATAGCGGTCGATGAGTGGAGTAATAGTAGTAGATGCAGAATCATTTCGGTCTACTTGTCACGGACGTGATGCCTATATACATGATCATGCCTAGATATTCTCATAACTATGCTCAATTCTGTCAATTGCTCAACAGTAATTTGTTCACCCACCATAGAATACTTATGCTCTTGAGAGAAGCCACTAGTGAAACCTATGGCCCCCGGGTCTCTTTCTCATCATATTAATCTCCGTCACTTTATTATTGCTTTGCTTTTACTTTTTACTTTGCATCTCTATACCAAAAATAACAAAAATATTATTTATCATCTCTATCAGATCTCACTTTCGTAAGTGAGCGTGAAGGGATTGACAACCCCTAAGCGCGTTGGTTGCATTGAGCTATTGTTTTTGTGTAGGTACGAGGGACTTGTGCATGGCCTCCTACTGGATTGATACCTTGGTTCTCATAAACTGAGGGAAATACTTACGCTACTTTGCTGCATCATCCTCTCCTCTTCGGGGAAATCCAACGCAGTGCTCAAGAGGTATCAAGAAGAATTACTGGCGTCGTTGCCGGGGAGGTTCGCGCAAGTCAAGATCTGACTCCCGACAATGAGCCATTTCTGGCGCCATTGCCGGGGAGTCTGCGCAAAAAGTCAACATACCAAGTACCCATCACAATCCCTATCTCCCGCACTACATTATTGCCATTTGCCTCTCGTTTTCCTCTCCCCCACTTCATCCTTGCCGTTTTATTCACCCTCTCTCTCCTCCTCCTTCCTCTCTATTGCCTCTTTTGCCCGCTTGCCTTTTGTTTGCTTGTGTGTTAGTTTGCTTGCTTGTCATTATGTCATTATGTCAAGTCCTTTACCTTGCCCGATATGGACAATAATAATATCATGAAAAATTCTGATGCTCCTGCTAAAGAACCTACCATCTTTCATACAAAAAAATTCCGTGTTGGTAGTGGTAATATTATTGAAAAAGGAGTTATTCAAGATTTCTTTACTTGTGCCGGTGCTTTACCTTCTATGGGTAGTTCTATCCTTCACAGAACTAGTAGTCTTGCGGACGCTATTGCCATGCTCGTAGTTGAACTTGAAAGACAATTCATGCACATGCATCCTTCCATACAAAGGATTTTTCTGGAATTTTCTAATATTGAGCATTCTTCTGTTAAGCGTGCCGCTACTATCTTTTTGGCTCATGAGTTTAGATTCATAATAAAAGAAGCCAAAGAAATCTTTGCGCATTATAGGGTGAACGCTTGTCGTCCTCCCATAGAGGCTATCCTCTTTGATCAAGAAGAAATAATGCGTTTTCAATCTCTAGACTATGTTGTTTTCAATGAAAATCTTAGAAAAAGGGTTCCTACAAATGTTTTAGTTGATAGAATTTCTGAAATTAATGATGATTTGGCTATTCAAAATAATGAACTAGGATATTCTCTTGAATATAGGCTCACAAAGTTCTGTCAAAAGAATGCTTATAATGATGAATTGGTTGTGCATTGTGAAGGACCAAAGGAGGAACCTATACCTCCCAAGGTTGACCTTGGGGACTTTTGTCCCGTTAAATTTAGTCCTTTTGATTACTTTTGCTTGCCTCAAAGAAAACTTGCTGCCGAACGTAGAGAATATGAAATAAGTTTTAATAATCTATCTTACTATTATGGCAATACCTAGATCTATGCTTGCTTGTTATGCCTAGCTAGGGGCGTTAAACGATAGCGCTTGTTGGGAGGCAACCCAATTTTATTTTTTTCCTTGCTTTTTGCTCCTGTTTAGTAATAAATAAATTATTTAGCCTCTGTTTAGGTTGTGTTTTTTTGTTTAATTAGTGTTTGTTCCAAGTAGAACCGTTGGGAAGACTTGGGGAAAGTCTTGTTGAACTTGCTGTAAAAAACAGAAACTTTAGCGCTCATGAGAACTGCTGTCATTTTTATTTGGAGAGTGATATATAGTTAATTATTGTTGAAGATGATTAATAGATAAATTCCTCACGTCCAGAAATTTATTTTAGAATTTTTGGGGTTCCAGATCTTGCACTAGCTATAAATTACTACAGACTGTTCTATTTTTGACAGATTCTGTTTTTTGTGTGTTGTTTGCTTATTTTGATGAATCTATGGCTAGTAAAATAGTTTATAATCCATAGAGAAGTTGAAATACAGTAGGTATAACACCAATATAAATAAATGAGTTCATTACAGTACCTTGAAGTGGTCTTTTGTTTTCTTTCGCTAACGGAGCTCACGAATTTTCTACTTTAAGTTTTGTGTTGTGAAGTTTTCAAGTTTTGGGTAAAGATTTGATGGACTATGGAACAAGGAGTGGAAAGAGCCTAAGCTTGGGGATGCCCATGGAACCCCCAAGATAATCTAAGGACACCTAAAAGCCAAAGCTTGGGGATGTCCCGGAAGGCATCCTCTCTTTTTCATCTACTTCTATCGGTAACTTTACTTGGAGCTATATTTTTATTCACCACATGATATGTGTTTTGCTTGGAGCGTCTTTTAATATTTGAGTCTTTGCTTGTTAGTTTACCACAATCATCCTTGCTGTACATACCTTTTGAGAGAGCCATACATGATTTGGAATTTGATAGAATACTCTATGTGCTTCACTTATATCTTTTGAGCTTTATAATATTGCTCTAGTGCTTCACTTATATCTTTTAGAGTACGGTGGTGGATTTGTTTTATAGAAACTATTGATCTCTCATGCTTCACTTAGATTATTTTGAGAGTCGTAATAGCATGGTAATTTGCTTAAAATCCTAATATGCTTGGTATGCAAGATTAATAATAAAACTTTCGTATGAGTGTATTGAATACTAAGAAAAGTTGGATGCTTGATGAATGTTTTGAGATATTGAGGTAATAATATCAAAGTTATGCTAGTTGAGTAGTTGTGAAATTGAGAAATACTTGTGTTGAAGTTTGCAAGTCCCGTAGCATGCACGTATAGTAAACGTTATGCAACAAATTTGAAACATGAGGTGTTATTTGATTGTCTTCCTTATGAGTGGCAGTCGGGGACGAGCGATGGTCTTTTCCTACCAATCTATCCCCCTAGGAGCATGCGCGTAGTGCCGAGGTTTTTGATGACTTGTAGATTTTTGCAATAAGTATGTGAGTTCTTTATGACTAATGTTGAGTCCATGGATTATACGCACTCCCACCCTTCCATCCTTGCTAGCCTCTTCGGTACCGTGCATTGCCCTTTCTCACATTGAGAGTTGGCGCAAACTTCGCCGGTGCATCCAAACCCCATGATATGATATGCTCTTTCACACATAACCTCCTTATATCTTCCTCAAAACAGCCACCATACCTACCTATTATGGCATTTCCATAGCCATTCCGAGATATATTGCCATGCAACTTTCCATCATTCCGTCCATCATGACACATTCATCATTGTCATATTGCTTAGCATGATCATGTAGTTAACATAGTATTTGTGGCAAAGCCACCGTTCATAATTCTTTTATACATTTCACTCTTGGTTCATTGCATATCCCAGTACACCGCCGGAGGCATTCATATAGAGTCATCTTTGTTCTAGAATTGAGTTGTAATCATTGAGTTGTAAATAAATAGAAATGTGATGATCATCATTATTAAAGCATTGTCCCAAGTGAGGAATATATATATATATAAAAAAGAGAAAGGCCATAAAAAAAGAAAGGCCACAAAAAAAAGAAAGGCCATAAAAAAGGCCAAAAATGAGAGAAAAAGAGAGAAGGGACAATGTTACTATCCTTTTACCACACTTGTGCTTCAAATTAGCACAATGATCTTCATAGTAGAGAGTCTCTCATGTTATCACTTTCATATACTAGTGGGAATTTTTCATTATAGAACTTGCTTGTATATTCCAACAATGGGCCTCCTCAAGTACCCTAGGTCTTCGTGAGCAAGCAAGTTGGATGCACACCCACTAGTTTTCTTTGTTGAGCTTTTATACATTTATAGCTCTAGTGCATCCATTGCATGGCAATCCCTACTTCTTGCATTAACATCAATCGGTGGGCATCTCCAGAGCCCATTGATTAGCCTCGTTGATGTGAGACTTTCTCCTTTTTTGTCTTCTCCACATAACCCCCTCATTATATTCTATTCCACCCATAGTGCTATGTCCATGGCTCGCGCTCATATATTGCGTGAAAGATTATAGGTTTGAGATTACTAAAGTATGAAACAATTACTTGGCTTGTCATCGGGGTTGTGCATGATGAGAGCATTCTTGTGTGACGAAAATGAAACATGACTAAACTATATGATTTTGTAGGGATGAACTTTCTTTGGCCATGTTATTTTGAGAAGACATAATTACTTAGTTAGTATGCTTGAAGTATTATCATTTTTATGTCAATATGAACTTTTGTCTTGAATCTTTCGGATCTGAATATTCATACCACAATTAAGAAGAATTACATTAAAATTATGCCAAGTAGCACTCCGCATCAAAAATTCTCTTTTTATCATTTACCTACTCGAGGACGAGCAGGAATTAAGCTTGGGGATGCTTGATACGTCTCCAACATATCTATAATTTTTTATTGCTCCATGCTATATTATCTACTATTTTGGACTATATTGGGCTTTATTTTCCACTTTTATATTATTTTTGGGACTAACCTATTAACCGGAGGCCCAGCCCAGAATTGTTGTTTTTTGCCTGTTTTAGGGTTTCGAAGAAAGGGAATATCAAACGGAGTCCAAACGGAATGAAATCTTCGGAAACGTGATTTTCTCAGCAGATAAGATCCAGGAGACTTGGACCCTCTGTCAAGAAAGCCACGAGGTGGCCACGAGGGTGGAGGGCGCCCCCCTAGGGCGCGCCCCCTGCCTCGTGAGCCCCTCCAAGCTCGACCGACGTACTTCTTCCTCCTATATATATCCACGTACCCCCAAACGATCGGGGACGGAGCCAAAAACCTAATTCCACCGTCACAACTTTCTGTATCCATGAGATCCCATCTTGGGGCCTGTTTCGGAGCTCCGCCGAAGGGGGCATCGATCACGAAGGGCTTCTACATCATCATCCAAGCCCCTCCGATGAAGTGTGAGTAGTTTACTTCAGACCTACGGGTCCATAGTTAGTAGCTAGATGGCTTCTTATCTCTTTTTTGATCTCAATACAATGTTCTCCCCCTCTCTTGTGGAGATCTATTCGATGTAATCTTCTTTCTGCGGTGTGTTTGTTGAGACCGATGAATTGTGGGTTTATGATCCAGTCTATCTATGAATAATACTTGAATCTTCTCTGAATTCTTTTATGTATGATTGGTTATCTTTGCAAGTCTCTTCGAATTATCAGTTTGGTTTGACCTACTAGATTGGTTGTTCTTGCCATGGGAGAAGTGCTTAGCTTTGGGTTCGATCTTGCGGTGTCCTTTCCCAGTGACAGAAGGGGCAGCAAAGCACGTATTGTATCGTTGCCATCGAGGATAACAAGATGGGGTTTTTATCATATTGCATGAAACTATCCCTCTACATCATGTCATCTTGCTTAAGGTGTTACTCTGTTTTTTTACTTAATACTCTAGATGCATGCTGGATAGCGGTCGATGAGTGGAGTACTAGTAGTAGATGCAGAATCTTTTCGGTCTACTTGTCACGGACGTGATGCCTATATACATGATCATGCCTAGATATTCTCATAACTATGCTCAATTCTGTCAATTGCTCAACAGTAATTTGTTCACCCACCGTAGAATACTTATGCTCTTGAGAGAAGCCACTAGTGAAACCTATGGCCCCCGGGTCTATTTCATCATATCAATCTCCATCACTTTAATCTTGTTTTACTTTTTACTTTGCCTTTTACTTTTCACTTTGCATCTCTATACCAAAAATACCAAAAATATTATATCTATCAGATCTCACTCTCATAAGTGACCGTGAAGGGATTGACAACCCCTAATCGCGTTGGTTGCGAGTAGCTATCGTTTTGTGCAGGTACGAGGGACTTGAGCGTGGCCTCCTACTGGATTGATACCTTGGTTCTCAAAAACTGAGGGGAATACTTACGCTACTCTGCTGCATCATCCCTTCCTCTTCGGGGAAATCTAACGCAAGCTCAAGAGGTAGCACGGCACGGGTGTGGGAAACAAATGGGCCCGCGTGTCAATCGAGGAAGAGAGGCTGGCCTGCGGGGTATAGGGAGTCAGGCGCGGAGATCCCGATCGAGCCAAAGTGGGTGGAGTCCGCGGGCGCGATCCCGAGGGAAGGCCGGGAGTGGGGGCGTTGCATGCATGCGGGGCGCTGGCGCCTGGCGGTTAGCGGACTGGGCCCCGCGGTGGGATCGGGAGGCCGTGTCAGTAGTGCGTGCGGGGGGGTGATAGTTGGCGGTGCAGGAGTGGCATGCGCGGAATCAGGTGGTGGGCACGGGTGGGATGGGTACGAGGTGCTGATGGGGGATTTTCTGCGTCCGCAGATCCTGTGGTCTCAGAAAAAGGAAAGGAATTTTCTCCGAAGGTAACATGCCGCGAGATGATGACTTTCCTAGTGGCGAGATCGAAGCACATGTATCCTTTCTGTTTGCGAGGGTAGCCAATGAAAACGCAGCGGGTGGGCCTGCGTGGGCGCACCGGGGCGGGGGCCGAGGACGCCGGCGAAGTTTGGCGGAATCCATGGGCTGCGTGGCGGAGGGAAGGGTGCGCCCATCGGCGCGAAGTAGCCTAGCCACGGCTGAGCACCCGCACCACGTCCAGCAGGTGCATCACCACGCCCATGGACGCGGCCGCGTCCGTGCCCACCGCGCTGGCTGTGGTTTGCGTTGAGCTGGCCACCACGGGCACCACCACCGCCAGCAGGAGCGCGATCTCCGTCGTGGTCGCCACCGCGCGCACCACCACGAAAACCGGAGGGGCCGCGGTCATCATGCTGCACCGCGAGAACCTGAGCCCCTCAGTGCGGACATGTTTGTCCACGGATAGTTCAGCGAGGACGAGACGGGCGCGCACCTGGTTGAAGGTGGGCAGTGGCACGGTGGACTGGAGGATCGCCGACTGCATCGCGAACTTGGGCCCCAGCCCATCGAGCATCTGCAACGTGAGGGTGCGATCTGTGACGGGCTCATGGACTTCGGCGAGGGCGGCCGCAATACCTTGAAGCCAGCGGCAGTACTCATGGACGGTGAGGTCGCCGCACACACACGCCCGAAACTCTCGGCCCAGATGCATAGCATGTTCAGCTTCCTTGGCGAGGAAGTACTCATGGAGCCGCGTCCAGATGGTGAAGGCGGAGGAGCCGGCGGGGGCGACGATGTCGAGGAGGTCCCCCTCGATCGTGGTGTAGAACCACATGACGGCGATGGTGTCATCATCACGCCATGCCGGGTCGGCCAGCCGGCGAGTCGAAACGGCCCGGACATGATCCTCAGCGTGGTGCCGCGCAACCATCAGGGTGATGTTGTTCCTCCAGCGCGTGAAGTTGCGGCCGTTGAGCACGAGCTTGAAGTCGATGACGCCGGCGACGCTGGACAGGAGAGGCGGGGGAGGATTGGAGGAGGAAGGCAGGATCGAGGGGGTAGGTGGGATGGCTGCAAGAGGAAGACCACCGGAGCCAGAGGTCTCGTCAGAAACTGGAGCACGTGGAGGCGCATCGAAGGGGTTGCCGGAGGCGGCGGCTGCGGCGGCAGCGGCATCAGCCGTTCGCTCGGGAGAGAAGGGGAAGCCATAGCTCTGATAACCAAATTGAGCGATCAATCACGCACTGTATTTCCATAACTGTTTACACGTACATATAGATAGCCAGCCCTACATGCAGGGCACGTCCTGTATGGTGGCGCTAGATTAGGTCTATCCCTAAAGACTAGGCCTACCTTGTTACAACACAAAGAGATATACAACAACTCAACATTACAACGTACGTGACAGTTCAACAGTTAGGTCATCTATTTTGAAACGGACAAAGTACATCTGTACATGGAGAAAAATAATCCTCGTATGTCATCGAGTGTTCCGCCACCGACGACACTGCCAGTCTACGCGTACTCACCTATGACAGCATGTCTAGAGAGGTTAGCCTGCAAGTAAGTTCGTGTCTAACAAAAACATATCCGACGTATTCCAACTAATCGTATGGGACAGAGCATAGGCATGTTCAACCCAACTCAGTCGAGACTGGAGACAACAACAAAACACTAGAGGAAACCCAACTCAACATGGGATTCTTCACCAATCGGACCATCCTTACCTCTTGGTCGCCATGAAAAATCAGGAGGCGTTGGGAGTAGGATGGCATGGCCCAGCTAGTGCCTCAGAATTAAATGTGACTCCAAGGCGATGGTCGATGCTGGTGTCCATCGGTGGCCTGGACTGGTTGCGGCGAGAGGTGACAACACATGGCAGATCCGATGGGGAACACGATCAAGAGCATAGAGAGCCCTTGGTTGGACTCCTAGGGCATATCGGTTAGGGATTCGGCGGAGGCGATTTCCTGTAGACGGACGTGGCACTATGGTTGGGAAAATAGAAATCTACAACTTTATGGATACCAGTAATCGTGCACATGTAACCATAGGAAGAAATAAAGTCATTCAATTTAGTAGGCCTCCGTCCGAAAATACTTGCCATCAAGATGAATAAAAGGGGATGTATCTAGATGTATTTTAGTTCTAGATACATCCCTTTTTATCCATTTTGATGACAAGTATTTCCGGACGGAGGGAATACTTACTAAATAAAAGCAACAAAATAATATTAATAATGTATTATTAATAAAACATAATCCACATCCCGTGCAACTAACAACAATAGTCATATTGTCTTAAAAAACATGACGTGAAATAAATCTAGTCACACGAAAATAAATTACCAACAATTGGATTTTTCTTTTGCTAGTAGCTAATAGCTCTCATATGCTTCTCTACAAACACTTGGTAGGGATTTTCCACCCAGGTAGTGATTGAAAACAAAGGCAGCTCTTCACTCAAAAAGCAACCCAAATGTCATGAGTACAACAGAGATACCAGCCTGCTTGCCCTGATAAAAACATGTAAATTGAAAAATTGAGAATAATTTAATGGGTTACTAATCAGTTTAAGAAAACTTTCAAAAAGATAACATACATATTCCATACTATTAAGGCATAGTATGAAGGGAAAGTGTGTTCATGCTCACCATAGGTAATAGATTGGTTAATTTTTGTTGTTTCCTTGAACTAAGAAACCTTCAGAAAATTATAGCTTCTTTATTACATTTCTCTTTACACAAAATTCAATTGCCTTTTGCAGCATCACAAAATCGTACTAACAGTATATTTCTGAGCAGTTGAACTATCACAACTGAATAACTCGATATCTAAAGTTACATCTAGAAGCATCTCGCGTGCATCCACTAATTCACGCACAAGCCAATTCGAGAAAAGTGTAAATAATCGCACATCAGGCGGATAGACAAAACAAATGTCACCTCATATCGGAATGCATATGGCAGTTGTGTTCGCGAAGCAGTCATGGATGTTGTCCTAGTACTAAAGATGATGCCCTGAGATGCAATTATTATTGGTAAAAGAAAGTACTTGTGCAAACCGCGTGTGTTGCCGGTTGTGTTCATTGCCTGGGTCACCCGTCGCCGGGTCGCCGTGCTAGTTACCGGCGGGGTATGTAACAAGTTGAATATTCAGTCAATAGTCAATACACAGACAATATATAGACCATTTCTATATATTTTAATGCAGTCATCTTCACTAAACGAAGAACATTACATCTAATGTCTGCTCCATGATCACAAGTTGATAATTTCATTTGCACAAAAAATATGATAATCTGAACTTTAAATAGTATATATCATGAAGTTCTTTAAATGTGCGCTCTTATGTACCAGACAACATTCTATTTTTGCCAAAAAAATAACCTTTCTAATTGAAAATTTGCTGTTTATTTTACTGTCCTGAAATGTGCATTTCCTACCTTCTGTATAGCTACCTTTTAAGAGGGAATTTCACTAACTAAGTAACTATGCGGATCCAAACATCCAAAATGCGACACTTCAAGTCGCAAAAAAAAAATGCGACACTTCAATTCTGACATGAACATGTGTGCCTGCAAATAGGTGTAGGCACGACGCGTACCTTTGAAAACAGCATTTTCTGAACTGTGTTGGGGAGCTCGAGAAGCAGCCTCTCCATGGAGCAAAGCCGCGCGACAAGCACCATGAGGAGAACCATTGACTGAATGTATCGTCACGCTCATTCAGTCAGGCTGCTATGCAACTCTCCGGTTTTGTGCTGGACGGGCCACGGAAGAGTATCTGGTGCTACCAAGACTCAAGTGATATCATGATACGGGCTTCTGGGCTGTCGGATTCTCAGAACAGACGGCATCTAGGAGCTGTTGGGTCTGCTAGACTTATGCGCAATTTTTGGACTCCTGAAGGATTTTTTTTACAAATGTGGCAGAGTTACTGGGAGCCGTCCGATCTGAGAATCCGACGGCCCGAAAGCCCGTATCACGGTATAGGACCTAAGCCTCGGTAACACTAGATATTTTCCTGGTGGGCCACGACTCCCTTTTGCCCCCCTTTAGCTCTGCCAGTGGGAACAATCTCGTGGAAACTACCAGTGCTGGCGAATAGCCCACAACCGTATGCGGCGAGGTTGGCTTTCCCGCCTTCATGGAGGAACGACGACGGAGAACCTTGCTCGCATTTGTGGTGCAATAGAGGAGAGCAGCAGGCGGTGACGGCCGCCCATGCTAGCGTCCCTCACGGAGCGCTCGCTACAACGACCCCTGCCGTGGTATTGCTCCCCGGTGAACGGCGTGGTTCTCGCCTTGCATCCGCACAGATCGGCGACGCCCGAGGCCACGACCTTCCGCAACGTCGCAGCGATGCCCTCAAGCACGCGCGCGCGAGGACACCGGCGGCTAGGCCACTCCCTCGACCTCTTGGCACACGACACCCTCAGGAGTAGCGACGGCGACCCGAGCAGCCAACGGCCAATGCGCTGCGAAGCCCTCCCGCGTGACGGCCTCTCACTACGTGGCAGTGTCTGGCCCATCTCCAAGCGCCACGCCCACCACCCACTCATGGTGAGGCGGCGGCTCACGGCGACCGCAGTGGGGCTCGGCCGGTGATGCAGCGTGACCACAGATGAGAAGAGGGAAATAGGGGAAAGATGGCATTGATCGCGTGGGGCGGCGGCGGAGGCGGGGAGGGCGTCCATAAAAAAGAAAATGTTTGCTTGTTTAATAGTATAATATTAGTGATACGATGTGATTTATCAGACTACTATGTTTTAGTTTCGAAAGAGGCCGTCAATGGCGTGAAGCTTTTTTCCATGGATGGACGTGACATTTTTCGGAGATGGGAATTTTTTTTCTTCTGTCTATACAATCGTGAAAATCATTTTTTTGGCTCAGGATTTTATGATTCACTCTTCATCGTAATAATTCAGCCCCACTAGATGAATTACTCGGAAATGTATAGGTATAGATTTTGATTGACATTTGCAAAAAAACACCTTCTACAAATTAACCAAAGCGCTAATGTTCTAAGCTATGTTGACATGACAGTCACGTAGCCGGTTTTTTCCCTCTCAAATCGGTTTTGGCCTTATTTGATTAAATAAATGAGTTTATGCCGGTTCCTGAGTTATTGACCTAAAGCATGCAATCAGTTTGACTTAATTGACTAATAACACATTTCACTTTATATCTAATGTGTTTTTTAACACACATCCAAAATATGATACAATGAGACGTTCATTTTCGGGCAAATGTGCTTGCGGTTACATGCATCCTAAACTATAGGTGGCTTTCTCATAACGAATATATGGACATATCAAACATTCCTCACAGAGTACTGGAGCGAACTTGCAGTCATCTCGAGTCTCGGCCAGACGGTGAATGGTCTCTATTGTTTTTGTCATTGGACAATAACACCATATCGCCCTTCCTGTGCTAAGCAACAACCTCTTGTTCGTAGGATCGACAGTCAACGACGCAGTTTCTTCTGGAGAATACTCGTTTGAAAACTCCCCGAGCTCTACTCGACACCCAATATACCATACGTCGCCTTCCAACATCCAGATGTCCATTGCGTTCGCACTCCTATCCGAGCACACGACGCAAATAGTACCATGAAGCTCGACGATGGACGTGATCTGATTGTAGATGCATCGGGGTCCTGGAACCACCTCAAACTCTTCCGTGCTAATGTCCAATGCCAACATTTCACACTCTAGAGAAGACTTTGTCCCAAGATTTGGATCAATCAACCAGTAGAGCTTGCCATCAACAAAGACATGCTGCATTTCGGCCACTGGCCTAGGCGGAGCTGATTGGCCTCCATGTTTCTGTGTCGGTGAGATGGAAAAAACACCCCAATGGATAATTCCGAGTCCCCATGTTCCTCTCATGGTACACAAGACGTACTCGTACATGCTTATTCATACTTGAATCGTACCCTAGTCCGATCCTTCCAGCAGCACAAGTGGAGTCCGCATCGGGATCTAGATCCATCTGCTTGAAATAACCCATGGTAGGATTGCATATGAAATCAAATGAAAAGCCCAGCATGGTGCAACTACCAACAACGAGACCATGGCATGCCTTAGAGCACACCACTTTCATGCTGCCACAAATCATGAATGCCCCAAGTTCCATCTGCCGAAGCTCTCTCTGACCTAGAGGCGTGAAAAGTGCGTCGACAGCCGAGATTAACTTGATTTGGGGTGTCTTTAGGCCCATGTTTGCGTGGATAGTGTGTAGCTTTATTAACTGATCGCTCTTAATTAGTGCACACTAGTCTTTGCATACACGCCTCAAAGGAACAACAGACCACGTTGGCAACCACTTGAAAACGTTGGACCAAGCCCTGTTAGACAACGAAGAGAAGATGATTTCCTCACTTGGACGGCCTACGGGCACAAGACAGTCCTCCAACAAACCAACGGTATGGGAGCTGGAATTGATCCCAATGAAGGTATCCATGAGAGAATCGCCTATCGGTGGTGAGAGTAGGGTCTCCAGTGCGCAATCACCATTAAGCTCGATGTCTACCGTGAACACAGTGAGAGTGCAAGTGGCAAACATAACCTTCTTGTGTCCATCAGCACCGCGGTAGATTTCAAGCGAAGAGATCCAGTCTAAGTGCAACAGAGCTTCTGGCCAAGCCTGTCGGCAGATGCAGCAGAGCTGCTCCCATTGCCCAGCACCATGACCATGATGATATGGCGGTATTAGCCGCCAGATGTAAAAACTAGCAGTGTCGTCACCGCTAGTAGCATCATTTCAATAATGAAGGCACAAGCATCCATCCAACACTGCCAGCTCGAACACAACATTGCGTAGACCCGATGGGGGCATCAACAAATTGAAAGTGATGATGCAGCTGCAGTGGCCACCACGATCCTGCTGCTGGGCAAAGTGAAGGCTTCCACTGAAGAACACAGCGGCCGCCATGGATGCACGGTGCACGAGGGGGCACGCTGAGCGGCGGGCCTCCAGTGCACGCCTGCTTGGCTCCCTCCAATCGAGTAGACCTCACAGGCAGTGACCGCAGCTCTGCGGCCTCTTTCGTTGAGGTAGAAGAGCCGTACCACCTTGTGTTCCTTGGCGTCTGGATCGTAACCCAGGCCGTAGGAGACGCAGTTTACGTATGTGCCCGGTAGGCTGTAGTTGTACCGCCAGCACATCCTGCTCGGTATTTTGGTGTCCGGAAGACACCAGAGTGTGCCGGTGCTCGGGTTGCACACGTAGTGACCATGATAGGGCCAGCGGTGGAGCAGGACAAGACCGTGGCAAGGCTTTGGGATGAGCACCCGGAGAGCATGGTCGCTGACTCGCTGTCCAGCTGCGGAAGAA
Organism: Triticum dicoccoides; assembly: GCF_002162155.2. NCBI lineage: Eukaryota > Viridiplantae > Streptophyta > Magnoliopsida > Poales > Poaceae > Triticum > Triticum dicoccoides. The sequence goes on along the minus strand of NC_041384.1, from coordinate 731,582,290 downwards.
GAGAGAGCGCCATCGCGCCGGTCTGCCGTTGCATTACTGGCAGACCATCCTCGTCGTGCCACCGCCACCACCACGCGTGGAGGCAGCGCTGCGCGGTCGTGAAGAAGAGTCAGGGTGGACGACACGAGCGGGCTTGGCCCGCTCGGTCCTAGCCCACCCAAAAACATAGCTGGTCCGGTCTGCGAAATATGGACCGAAAAATATTCGGTCCGGTCCGGTTAAAGCCCGGTCCACTCGGTTGGACCGAAGAAGACCGAGAGAAATTAGGATATTCCATAATCACGGCGCTATCCCACCACAATTTGTCGCTACATCTATGGAAATAACTGCCTACAGGATTCTTGAACCGATTCTCCCCTGATTTTGGATGGTCGTTCCGTAAAAGGTAGTTATCCTATTCCTATCACGGTCGAGTCAATCCCACGACTAACTCCACGCTGCTCTTTCCTTTTTATTCGTGACTAACAAGAGAAACATGTTCGATCCGAGAATTACAGTGCCATCCCACAATTAACTCCACATCCAACTTGACCCACTCATCACGGCGTAGGTGTAGACGGGTATTCGTGGGCTCATGCACGTAATAGATTGCTTGCATGCAACCAAGAAAGATGCTAAGTAATAAACATGCGCAGGTTATGATACATCACTTTCCACGGCACGTCCTCTACCCCTCGTCCCGGCTCTCGCGCACGTCTTCCACCTTGCCACAGCACCACCCTCTCCCTCGCGCCTCTCTCTCCCCTGCGCGGCCGCGCCTCCCCTCTCTCCGTCGCATCCTATCCCTCATGCCTTACGCCGCCGCTCCCTCGGGTGGCCACTTCCCCTCTTCCCCGCGCGTCCGCGCCGCTTCCTCTCTCCCCCGTGCCTCTTCCTCACGCAGCCGCGCATCAGGTGCGTCTTCTCCTGCTCCGGCCACCGTGATTCTTCTACGACCACCTCTCCGACATCCTGAGCCCACATGGCAGTGACTCAACATCGCCGGGACCGTGGGGACCGTCGGTCCGCACCGAGCTTCACGTCCGCCGGTCCGGTCCCTGAAATCAGGACCGCCGCACTGCTCGGTCCGGTCCGGACCGGATCGCCGGCGGCCGGTCCAAACGACAGCTCGGACCGGGACCGGACCGGCCCGGACCGTGCCCACCCATAAAGAAGAGATTGGGCGGCGTGCCTGCCGACCGCTGCTGCTGGTGGTGGTGGTTCGCTTGCTGGTGGTGGAGGTCGACGAAGGAGGCCGATGAGAGTGAGGCGGCCCACGAGCGCGACAGGCACCGGAAGCGGCCAACTGACTTGACTGGCAGCCGGGCAAAGATCTTGCCGAGCATCTCCTCCGGTAGTAACGGCGATGGTGGAGCGTGCTGCTGCTGCTTCTTGCTCCGCTTTGTCTCTGAGGATGCCGGCTGCGAAGGCCCCATGTTCGCCGGGCGTTTCATGTCGATCTCGTCAAAAACAAAATTGCCGAGGGCTCCAATCGTACCCTTCTATATAATTCTTCGCAAGATCTGATTCTTATTACAAGCTGCCATGGCTTGCTTATATAGACGTACATTTAGATCTCCACGGCAAACTTGCCATACTAATTAATTAGGACACGGAGCAAACTATATCCGACATAGACTAGGACACCAGTTTCTGTATATAGGACTCTAATTTTCCATGGACCCTGACAAGTGCCATATATGTGACATGAATACATGGCAACTCGAAACATTTTTTATGGCAAGTTTAGTGACATAAGGATGGCAATTTTAGTTTTCAAGCATGGCAACTTTTTTGAGGATGGTAAGTTTTAGTTTGTTTTTTCTTTTCGGGTGGCAACTTTAGTTTAAAAACGAAAAAGTCTGAGAAAAACCTCATATCATAGTCGAAGTCTGAAATGAATCCTAAACTTCATATCCCTGAAATTAGCACCCCCTGTTATCTAATCCCAGCTTGTCCCGGCCCTTTTTGGCTGAGAAGGCGTTTGTCTCCACCTGGATTTCACACGTGACAGAAATTAGTGGAAAACTGAATAGTCTTGCAGTGGGAAAGCTTACAAATTTAGTGGGATAGACGGGATAGACCGAGACTTGCCGTGGTGGCCGTTCAGGTTCAATCTTTACTAGGCGCCTCCTAAGTGCGGTGCCAGATTGACAAGCGACCCTTCCATCCCATTTTTCTCTAATTGCTGACAAACATGCATATATAAGCAAGGACTTGCAATAGAATTTACAGCTAATAACAAAACAACCCTGCTTTGAACAAACAACAATATCTTAGACATTGATCCCCTTGGGTGGCGGATTATTCCCAACCAGATTAACCACTATATCCTACGGATAACAACAGAAAATTGTAAAACCAATCTGGATAGAACCAATTGTACACTTGAGGGGCTAGCAGGTTGAAGCTCGGCTAGCAGTGGAAGTTTACGATGACGGAGCAATTGTCTTTTGTCCTCCTGTTCACCGGCTGAAGCTCTGCTAACAATGGACAAAGTATATAAAGCTGTCATTTCTTGTAGCATTTCAGTTTGCCTTATTTCCTTAGCGATGCCAATCAGCCTATGTATATGTGCATGACCAACTAAAAAAGCCCATTCATAGCTGACCTAGCAGCTAATTTAAGAACCATTTAATGTTTGCAGAAAGGAAGACTATGTATATAGGTATATCATGTTTAATGGGAAAACATATGAGATCCTCAACCACTGAATGCACTATTAGTCACGATGATTGAACCTTTTGTTCTATCGGCCTTACTGCAGCATGACAATGACAATAAAAGAATAAGACTATAAGGTGGCTGGAAATGAAAGACTAACTACAAAGTAGTACCAACTTGCACTCATTTAAACTTATTTGAGCTTTGGTTTCAGAAACTGCAACAAGAACATATTGGTAAAAAAAACGCAATGTAAAGAACCCAACAAGTTAACTGGTTAATACATCAGCTGACCAAAGTTTTGTACACTACCCCTTTTTGTAACACAAATAAAAATAAGAAAGTAGCTGGAGGTATGTATCTGGCTCGTAAGAACCTCTCAAGCACATCTTATGTTCATGAACTAATAGTACCATACCTATTTAGTATGTCAAAGAAATCAACTCCATGAATCATATCACCCAATTGGATTAACCTGTCGACGAATTGGAGAAAAGCAACACACAAACATTCAAAATGAGATCAGATTCTCACATACATTTGAAGTGGACTACAAGAACCTGAAGTACCATGAGCATCTATTTTACCATAGATTTTTAGTTCATAGAAGTATATATTTACCTCTAGCCTCATTTGAATACACACTGTACAGTCTTGCAACCGATCTTATATAGTCGGCACACCCATGGATCAGCACAGCAGGCTGCTTAGGCTCCATTGGTAAGCTTATGCTTTTAGAGTTTAGCATTGCAGCAACATCTGTCATGGTGGGCCAGTCTGCTGGATCTTCCTGAGCACAAGGCATTGCCACATGAGAGCATTTTCTTATCTCAGCGACTCTATATCCATTCGCTAACAATGGATCCACAAGCTCATGCAACCTTTGCTCCTTCCACATATGCCAGTCCTGAAATAGTTGTTCAACATGAGATAACTGCAGCGCTAGAGAAGGATAATAATCTGCCAACAAAAGTAAACATCTCGTGAATGTGAACCATAAGAAATCTTTCTTCAAATTTATGTTTACTTGTCTCACTTCTCGTACAAGATCACCAACAATATCCCCTCGCTTGTCGAGTATGGTGTTCTTTCGGCCACTAATAATCACCAGAACCAAAACGCCAAAGTTGAACACATCTGTCTTCATCGAGTAAACTCCTCAAGATGCATACTTCGGAGCTTTGTAACCACTAAAAAGTGAAATAAAATATATCAAAGCGGTAAGATTAGAACAACTGAAGACAAAATGGTTGTGATGATTGATATATTACGTAGCTGATACCTGGTTCCAATGACCCTACTCGTGCTCTCCTCTGCTACATCTGAACGCAGTGCTCTAGATGATCCAAAATCAGCAATCTTTGGGATCATGTTACAATCCAAGAGGACATTATGTGGTTTCAAGTCTCTATGGATAAGCCAGAACCTGGAGTGCTTATGCAGGTAAACAATTCCCTCTGTTAACCCTGTAATTATCTTGCCGCCTAGACCAGTTTAACAATGGCCCTTTTGTTCTGTCTGCAAAATGTTCAGAGAATGATTATCTCTTTGGAGTTTGTTAGATAAACAAGCCAACCAAAGCATACGTACGCCCCTGCCTAGTACTGGGTGACTGCATATCTGCATAAATGGTCTGGTTGATTTGCTACATAAAATTTTCCCTCCAATTCAGCTTGTAGAGGGGCTGAAATCCTATTATTTAGCTCAATATCAAGCTTGCCAAATGTACAGCCCGGTTAACCTGTGATTTACTGAATACAACTTGGTCTCACAAAGGTATATCATTATTAGGGCTCTGTATAAGCTTGCGTGCCTGACTGGATTTTATTTCCTATTAATGAGGCACTTGGAAGAGAAGAAATCAGTCTGTACTAAATTGAAGGAGTCTGAGAAAATAGCAATGCAAAATGATCAAGAGAAAACTGCTTTGGAGATATGCAATAAGGTATTCCAGTTCCACCATTCTTCAGAATATGCCAATTCTAAAAGGTGTTTTGCTTATGAACATTGACTGCGGCAACTGATTTCAGACTTCCTTCCTTGGAATTTGATAAAAGAAAATAACCATTCTATTAATACCCATCGCTCTCAAGGTTGACCTCACAAAGGTCAGGCGACAACAATATTCTCATTCTCTGATGGAGGAAACGGGTTATACATTAGCACAAGGTCCACCGAATTTTAAAAGTACTCCTTCCCATGGTTTTGGGTACCGCCCGAGAAAAACGGTTACCGGGCGGTTACCGAGCTTCTCGTTGCCCCACGAAAAACGCGTATCCCGAGCAAAAAATTTCGAAATTTTTGAATTTTTACGTTCAGCGTTTACTACAATAGTATTGCAACTCTAGAATATCACCAAACGCAGCTGTGGCGCGGTGGTACAGTTCTACTACCGTCCTCGCGAGGGCGCTGGTTCGATTCCCACCTTTTGCACAACTTTTTTGGTTTATTTTTCAAAATATGTACATGAAAAAAGAGGACGGGAGAGGAATCGACCTCGCGACCTCTTTACTTAGCGCGTACAAGACATTCCACTGGGGTGCTACCAACTCGAACACAATATTGGTTCAACTTTTATCTATATCGAACTTAAAACAATTTGAATTCGAAATTCAATTATAAATTTCGTCCGAAAGATGTTC
>NC_041384.1:731552362-731576629 GCF_002162155.2 Triticum dicoccoides | reverse complement strand
AGAAAATTCGTTCATTCGGAATCCAAAACCTTGCTCCTTCCTAGCTAATAAGCAGTTGATACGCCAGCAGCTGCTGCTGATACATTAGGAGCAGATAATCTGCGGGACGGGGACTTGTGCTGTCCTTGCTGTTTGGTCCCGTGGAGCACAACGAAACGAACTCGGCACATCCATGGTGAGCGGCCAAATTGGCCCTCATTTCGACGAAACTGAAATCGGACTAAAATCGTGGCACCCGACGATGAAACGCAGCAGAATCGAATCAGTGGCTCACCGGGTCGAGGGAGATGTTGCCGTGGAGGTTCTCGAAGACCTGCTTGGTGGAGCAGCGGTCGTAGTCTCCATACAGGTACCTAGCCAGCGGCGGCGGCAGCGGCAGCACGGACACCGTGACCGGCTGCTCCCCATCCGCCGCCGCCACCGCGCAGTAGTCGCCCATCGCCCCTTCTTCCTCCTCCTCCGCGGTTGGCGGAACCCCCGCCGCTGCTATCCCTCGACCAGGGCGCTCCCTCTGCCTGTCCGGCGCTCGCCGCCAACCGCCGACTCCGCCCACATCCGAGGACGGGAGAGGTGGAGCCATGCCCAGCCGTCTTTCTTGCTGGCTGCCTGGTGCGGCTGCTACTCGCCTCCTCCCGTCGGTGAAGAGGACAAGGCCGGCGGCTGCGCACGAAGAAGCTGGGGGAATGATCCAGTGCCATGACGGGAGGAGAGGAGGTGAATTGGAAGGGAGACTGCGAGGGGTTGTGGGTTGCGGCGGCGGTGCAGTGGGGCTGGGAACCCTAGAGCGGGGGGAGAGGAAACGAGAGAGAGAGGGATGACGCGTGCGTGAAAAAGAAATCTGCGACCGCAAATTTAGCCTGGGCAGGTGTTATCTGCGGGAGAGATATCCAGCAAAGCCTCTCGCGTGAGCGCGCGGCTCCAGCACCGACGTGGCTAGCGCGGGCGTTCGCCCTTGATGCGCAACTGAATGATTTTTACACGAACCGAGACAGATTTTTTTTTGAGCAAAAAAGCTAAGCTTTATTCATGAGTTGGTATTGCTACCGGTATTACAGAAATGTCATGTGGTAGCCCCAGCCAAATATGTCGGCCATGAACCAACTTTACAGCATGCCTAGCTAACTTGTGAGGCTCAAAATTTGAGACTCTTGATTCAAACTTAAAAGAACAGGAACTAAACAAAGATTGCCACGAAGTTATTTCTTTCACCACTCCACCATAGTTTCCACCTGATTTTTCCATGATGTGCTTCACTACTTCTTGACAGTCCGACGCAATCACTATATTCTGTAGCCCCAAATCTTCAGCCAGAGATAAACCTTCTCTGCATGCAATAGCCTCTAGAGTAGGCGGATCTATCAAGCCTCGAATGACGAACGCCGAAGATCCAAGATAGTCTCCATTGTTGTTCCTACACACAGCCGCGACTGCTCCCACTCCTCGAGAAACCGCGGCGTCCACATTGATCTTGGCGCAGCCCGGCGGTGCCGGAATCCACCTTCAGATGGACCTTTACGTGGCCGGTGCTGCGAGCCCAGGCAGGAGGGCCTTTGATTCCGGTTGGTGGCACCAACCAGAAGCAAATAGGCGTCCACGCGTCAGCAGCGGGCAGGAGCTGAGATTTTTTTTCTTCTGAAAGGGGGTGGTTTAGGGGATAATTTAGGGTGTGTTGGCTAGCTAATAGAGAGAAGTGCCTTCTCTTATCTCTGTGCTTGGTTTACCAACACTACTGCTATGCCTAAACATGACTTAGATTAAAGTGAAGGCACCATGTGGTGCATGTCGAAAATAATACTAATCCTAACTTGATCAAGTTTGGATTAGTACTACTTTCGGCATGCACCATATGCATGTTGCCTTCACTTCAATCCAATCCATGTTTATTTCACCCACTGATATATAATAACTCTTCATGTCCACATCATGTATCATCATAATAATAAGTCCTACTAATCATCATCATACAACTTCTACTCGTTATTAATATAACAAGTCATACGATCATCATCCTCATAGTCATCGAACCAACCCTACTTAATTGTTCTAGGCACATGATCATCAGTATTAGGTAGAACCTAAATACCCTCTTTAAAGTAAAATAACATAAAACAATATAGACTCTGACTCTCCATTATGGAGAATATAGATCATCCTGTCTCCAATTCTTGCGCTTCGCTTCCTTTTGCTTCCAAGAACCTCCTTACGACTGTCCATACATTTTTTCCATTCTTTGATTAGCATGTCTCCACTTCTTTTAGAAATCCGGTATGGACAGTTGAGATTCGTAGGATGACCTGGCTGTATGTTCAAAACATTAAAGCTACCTTTCTGGTACATTAAATGAGGCACACAATCCTCTGAGATTATCTGTTGAAAAACATAGCAATAACTTCATAGTTAGCAAATGATGTACTAGTTTTAGAAGTATGCAAAAGATGCACGGATGTCGTAATAGTAAAAAATCTTACTAGGGTATCTCCATAGTAGTTATCGTAGTTCAACACGTGCACTAGTGGCATGTATTGACCATAATGTTGAGGAGTTTGATTGTAGATATCGTAATTCTCAAGATCAATACAAAACGCGATCAGATGATTTTTCTCCTGATAAGTTAATTCGGAGCCTTCGGGGTAGTAGGTTCTATCTACCATCTTCCGCACATTCTTTGAAGAATGAAAATAAGCTGTCAATGGAAATAAGCTGTCAACTATTTTAAAATGAACAATATAAATTAGCTAATAACTATGTTTGAGAAACCCACATAGCGGTAGAATTGAAGGCCTATCAACAAGGACCCAAATGTCCATATTACCTTGCTCGATTTCAGGATCACCAAGATCTATGGTGACAAGCGTATTCTCATGAAAACCATACATCTTGCAAAGTGCTTCCCATTTTTTGCAACCAAAATGGGTTACACTTTCAGAATTGTACAGCTTTACTTTAAAATCCACACCATGATGGGTTTGTAGGTGCATTTTGTTTGTTTCAAAACTTTCATGGTCTTCAAAACCCATCCTCTCCAAGACATAGCGTCTTGCATGACATGGGATAAGCTAGTAGAATTGTAAAAGATGAAAATTACATGTTGAAATAGTTGAAATCATGCTTAATTACGAAAAAAAACACTTATCGCCGTTGCGTACCGTTTGAACATCAAAGGTCTCCTCCAGCTTAATGCTGAAGCGCCGATCTTCGTCCAGGTGAGGCATGTCGCACAGACCTCGGTCGTCGTGGCACCAATCACACTCCCCGGGAGACTTTCGTCGTTTGAGTACGACATTTCCTATGTTCATAATTGAAATATTAAACTTATAATTAAATATATGTACTAAAAAACCTAAATTAGATCATTATTATTCATCTCTGACATTGCAGCCGTCGGTGATGGTAGCTCCTCCTTTCGTTCCCGAGTGCATTACACCAAATTATCTAGCACATGGGAACAAATGAGAAGCTACCCCACGACAACAGTCGGGATTCTTCGTCCTCTCATATATGGTGGAGACTCGACAGAAATATACATGTTTTTATCTACATCATATGAGCATTCAAACTTGATGGCCATTACATTTCAATGGTTGAATATATGAGCAAAAACATTTACAAATATCTTATAGGACTCATATTGACATGGAGATTAGGCTGGTCTCACCTCGAGGTCGGAGGGGGGTCAGTGACGGGGACGACGGCGGGGATGATGGAGGGGCTCCTAGATTTCGGCAAAAACAAAAACCCTATAAGCTATCAACTAATTAAATGCATACGCCTTGTATAGTGCTCTGCAATTTTAGCATTCAAAGTAGGAGTACTTTTCCAATTTGAGCATTCAATAAGCAAAACCAAATCATAAAATAAAGTAGTATTCAAATTAGCATGCATTCAATTATAAGCAAAACTACATCATCTCTTGCGTCCATACATCGTCGAATATTATCACTAATACACCTCGAATACTGTCATACATATATCATCGCTAATACAGCTAGCTAGAACCGTAGTGCTCGACGGGTATCGGCGTGGGCGGTGGGCACCCAAAGAGAAGGAACCATCACAGGATCATAGCTCCAGTGAGATCCCTGAAGAACCTGCCAGGTATTGTCGAACCTGCCCTCCAATGCAACCACGTAGCGACGAACGGGCTCGTCCTCCTCGCTGACACGGTGACGTACCACCTCCACGGTGTCCGGAAGCCTCGGCACCGTCACTGGCCCACGCGACCGCCACCAAACAAGGGTCGGGTCAACGTCGGGCTGGCTCCTCACCAACCTACGCCCCCGGAAGGTAGAACCTCTCAATACCAGCCCGGCGGATCCTAGTCCCGCACATGGCCCCTCTGATCAAGCCGACCTCCTCCGCCGAGTCGACGACGAGGATGCGGGATAGGCATCATCGACGACGATGTGGGAATAATTGCTTCAACTAAAAAAATAAACTAGTTCTATTAATTTTCTTGCTAAACATAAACTACTTCTATAGTAAAATAAAGTAGTGTTATTAAATCAACTAGTTCAACTACTAAGCGCTTACTATAAATAAAATAAAGTAGTACTCACTAAAAATAAAGTTGTACTCGCCATCAACATCACTAGGGTCATCTCGTCTGATCTTATACCGCAATGCACCGCATACCGGGCATGCGTTCAAATCCTCGTACGCACCGCGGTAGAGGATGCAGTCATTAGGACATGCATGTATTTTCTGCACCTCCAATCCTAGAGGGCATATGACCTTCTTTGATGCATACGTACTGTCGGGCAATTCGTTATCCTTTGGAAGCTTCTTCAATATTTTCAGTAGCTTCTCAAATCCTTTGTCAGGCACAGCATTCTCTGCCTTCCACTGCAACAATTCCAGTACGGTACCGAGCTTTGTGTTGCCATCTCCGCAATTAGGGTACAACCCTTTTTTGTGATCCTCTAACATGCGATCGAACTTCAGCTTCTCCTTTTAACTTTTGCATTATGTCCTTGCATCGACAATGACCCAGCGGAGATCATCATCATCGGGCACATCGTCTGGTTCCTCTTGATCTTCAGCAGCTTCCCCCGTTGCAGCATCACTGTATTCAGAGGGCACATAGTTGTCATCGTCCTCTTCTTCTTCGCTGTCTTCCATCACAACCCCTATTTCTCCGTGCCTCGTCCAAACATTATAGTGTGGCATGAAACCCTTATAAAGCACGTGGGTGTGAAGGATTTTCTGGTTAGAGTAAGACTTCGTATTACCACAATTAGGGCATGGACAACGCATAAAACCATTCTGCTTGTTTGCCTCAGCCACTTCGATAAAAGTATGCAGGCCCTTATTGTACTCAGAGGTGTGTCTGTCACCATACATCCATTGCCGGTTCATCTGCGTGCATTAAATATAATTATGTGTGTCAAAAGTAAGAAAATTAAACAAGTATCTATCTAAAGTAAGAATCTTTTTTCTTTCAGAAAGAAGATAAGAACAAGAGGCTCACCATGGTGGTGCCGCCGACGAGATCGGCGCGGGCAATCGACGGCGGTGAAGACGAGGACGGGGCGTGACGGACCGCTAAACCTAGACAAATCTCGGGAAAAATGAAGCTCGGAGGTCGACCTTCGAGAGAAGAAAACTTAACTAGCGTGGCTCGGGCATTTCATCGAACCCTCATATGCATAGGAGGTGAGCTAGAGCACCCAAATGCCCTCCCCTCGCCGACCAAAAAAATAGAGCAGTGTGGACTGCTCTGCTCGCAGGCGAGGGGGTATATATAGGCAACTCATTTGTCCCGATTTGTGGCTGGAACCGGGACTAAAGGCCCCCCTCCTGTCCTGGTTCTAGGCACGAACCAGGACCAATGGCTGTGGGCCAGGAGCGAGGCTCATTGGTCCCGGTTCGTGCCTAGAACCGGGATAAATGGGTCCACATAAACCGGGACAAATGCCTTCCGAGGCCCGGCCGGGCCCCTGGGCGCACGAATCGGGACGTATGCCCCCCATGGGTCGTGAAGAAGAGATTGGGCGGCGTGCCTGCCGACTGCTGCTGCTGCTGGCGGTTCGCCCATTGGTGGTGGAGGTCGACGAAGGAGGCCGACGAGAGTGAGGTGGCCCACGAGCGCAACAGGCAGCGGAAGCAGCCACCTCTCCACGGCGTCGCTCCTCTTCTATCTGTTTCTCTCGTGGTTACTCTCAAGAACACACTAGACCTGGACACACACGAACGCACCCATATACAGAATACATGGACTTTGTCTAGAGCATTCCCTTGGTGACCACCGTGGCTACATTATGCTTTTGGCCTCTCAATCATTTTCCATTCACTCAAAGGAAACCATTTATACAGGGACTTGACACTCCGTGGTGCATGCGGCCACAAGCCCACAACCACCATGCACCACTCACGCCACTAACTACCCCTATTCTCACGCTCACGTCCAGCTTCACCACAACGCCAAAACAATCCGGCCGTCCATCTAGCTAGCTAACCAACTAACAACCTGAACTAACCACTAGCGTTGGAGGCTGGACTAACCAAGCTCACCACCTGGCTTTTAGGCAACAGCTACGCGGCGCACACACGCACTCTTGGCACGGCTCGCCATGGCCAGTGCGCGCACACACACTGGTCTCCACCGTCGACGTGTCTTATTTTTTTCTAACAAAAAGAACCTAAGTTTTTTTTCCTGCCGACCGACCGCATTCTGCCACCTTCGTCCATCCACTTCATTTTTTTCCCGATTGGCGGGTGACGATTTGATTCAATCACCATAATTACATTACACAATGGGTGTCACACCTTTCCTTTAAAAAATCACAATCACCAAAATTACAAGATTAGGCTCTTGTAACAACGCACGCACACATACCTAGTATTATATAAAGCAACCATCACTTACATGCAAGCCACCGATACAAACGCATATCACACACACCCAAGACGAGATACAAGGATGTCGGGCATCGACACACAACCTGTTGGGGATATAGCTATCGGTTATGACCCGCCCAGGAGAGGCCGGGTCAGCCCCAATGGCGGGTCACAGAGGAAGCCCAGTAAACATTCAAGATGATAGTTTATTAAAACTTATAGAAGGCCTAAGTCCAGAGGCGGTTTAAGGCCCAATAATGTAAACCGCTGTATGTAAGGAAAGACTTGCAGGAGAAGGCATGTAAAAGAAGTCACCGAGCCGGACACGCTTGATGAGCCGGTCGGGACTCTGTAGGCCGCCAGGCGTCTACCCGTGTATATAAGGGAACGGCCCGGTGGCGGCTTAGGGCAAGAAACAAGAGATCGATAACCAAGCCGGCGAACTAGCCTCTTGGTGATCAAAACCCCTAGCAATATCAACACAACTAGAGGTAGGCTTTTACCTTCATCGTAAGGGGCCGAACTAGTATAAAACCTCTCGTGTCCTTTGTCCCGATTAACCCCTTTAAGCTTCCTAGTTGCGATGGCCCTACGACGAAGTCCTTCTGCTAGGACATCTACCGTGACAATTCCACGACAGTTGGCACCCACCATGGGGCCAGCGCATGGTGGATTTGAGTTCTTGAAGGGCAGCTTCGAAGGGCTCAAGGGATACATTGTGGGCCGGATGACAAAGAGTCATCGCGGAAATCTCTACATCAACGACGAAGGCTGGGGCCCCGAGGCTGGCTCAATTGAGTACGGGTACCGGGTCCCCTTCGGCGCGATTCATGTCTTCATCGGCCGGGTCGGCGAATCAGATCCTGAGCCGGACATCTGCACCCACATCGTCGAGACGACTCAGCGTGCGAGACCCGCCTAGGTTCGACCCGTCGTAAACCATGTTTTTGTGGGTTGCATCCATGGAGGTGAACACTCGGAAGGATCAGTGGATGGCGGTGAGACGGCCATCTGTTCGGACGCTGCATCATCAACAGGCAAGACAAACTCGTTATATCAGCTACAGGATGGCATGCTTGGGGCTGTTCCGATGGCAGCAGTATTCCGGACCCCTTTGAGCTTCCAAATCGAGCGGGAGTCTTCATGGCAGGCACCCAGCCCGGGCAGAACTCCACGGCTGCGGTAGCAGCGGCCACCGGGTCGGCGGTGGCCGGGTCAGGAGACCCCACGCGCTCCCCGGCTCAGATATTAATGGACCTCACGGATAAGCTGACGGTTCTTTTGACTGCCGCAGTGGAGCCAGCAGATAAAGTTCAGCATCACGCGGAGGTGGCTCGGGTACGCGAAGAGATGGCACAGGCCAAGGAAAACTTAGCAGCTGAAGAGGTCAGGATGGTTGCGGAACGGGCGGCTTTGGACGCTCGTGCTCAGCAGCTTCAAGCAGAGACTTTCCGGCTCTCAGTGGATCTGAATGCTTCAAATGAGTTCATGAGAAGAAGGCATCAGAAAACTCAATCACGTCTACCTCTGACGCTCGATCCCAGGAACCTTTTCCGTACACCTGGGATCGGTCCAAGTAACCCGCCGGAAACAAATCTGATCATGACACCCGGAGCACCGGTTCAGCCATGGACCATGGAACCACCTCAAATGAATATCTCTCCGCCTCATTATGCGCCAACCCCGCCGGGTCACTTCTCCAATCCTTTGGAAAACCTCATTGTTGCGTCGCTTCGTTTGGCGACTCTCCCGATGGAAGGCGACTCTCCGATAGCAGTCGAGACACGTAGGGTAAGGGAGCTTCTTCAGACAGCTCTGGCACAGTAGGATGCGTACTCTTACAGTCGAGACAGGATCCATTCAACCCCTCGCCCGAGCTGGAGCCCGAGCTATAGCAGACATATGGACTCAGCTGAGATGTCAAGCAACACTCAACGCCACAACCAGCCGCGCAGGCACGAGCCGGTGCAGGCGGGAGCCATTAACTTAGCGGGTCAGGAGAGGATTCGACAAGAGGCTGAGCGGGCGATTCAACTGGCAGCTGAGCAGGCGGCTCATGAGACTTTCCCGGCTTATCCAGCAACCTCTGTTGAGGTAGGAGTAGACACAACGACCGGAGGCGTTCCTTTCTTGGTGCCGGCTATACGTAATGAGCGCTTACCTAAGGACTTCAAGGGGCCTCGTAAAGTGCCTAACTACACGGACGATTTGCAGCCTGGGGTATGGATCGAGAGTTACGAGATGGCAATGGAGCTTTTGGAGGTAAGCGATGCAGCAATGGCTAAGTACTTCACCATGATGTTGGATGTGACGGCTCGCACTTGGTTGAAAGGGTTGCCACCCAATTCCATCGGCGCATGGGCAGAGTTGAAAGCCCGGTTCATTCAAAACTTCAAGGACACATGTAAGAAACCTATGTCAATCGTGGACCTGACTAACTGTAAGCAAGAGGAAGGGGAGTCCACAACCCATTGGGTGCGCCGGGTCAAGGAGATAATACATTCATCTAATAAGATGGATGCCGGATTGGCAGTCTTAATGTTGGAGAAAATTTGCTGTTTTGAACCTCTGAAACAGAAGCTAGGGCGACTCAAGCGTGACTGCAATGACATGGGCCAGTTGATGGCGGCTCTGGCTAAGTATGCTGATTCTGATAATACTAAGGATCCCTTGTCTGACGAGGAGAAAGCAGGGAAGGGAAAAAAGAACGGCAACGTTAAGGGTCACCAGCATAACCCGGCAAATCAGGGAGGTAATAAACGTAAGGCTGACGAGTTTGTGGCTAACACTAATGCGCACGACAACAATCAATGGCGCAAGGGTAGGCAACCCCCTCGGTCGGGCGGGTCAGGTCCCACCCTTGAGCAACTATTGAATGAACCTTGTCCAAGACACGGCACCTGGGAGAAGCCAGCCACCCATCTGTGGAAGGATTGTACAGTCATGAAGGCGTTTAAAAATTCAAACGCGTTTGACGGAGGTCACGGGCCTGGCGGCGGTTCAGGCGGAGGCAGCTTTCATGGCCTGGGCGCCCGTTCAGGCGGAAGTGGTTTTCATGGTCAAAGCGATACAAGTAACCATGGAAGTTACAATCAACAACCCAGCCAAGGGAATCAGCAGCAACAGTCCGGATATTAGAGCGACCCAAAATAGTTGAATAGTGGGCAATATCATGTATTTACCACTAGCTTGTGCAAGAGGGACCAAAAGCTTCACAAGAGGGATGTCAATGCCGTTGAGCCGGCGATTCCGTGTTACTTACGGTGGTCAGAACAGCCTATTGTATGGAGCAGAGAGGATCATCCTCCCTGGGTTGACAATCCGGGTCACTTGGCCTTGGTAGTAGCGCCTCAGGTTGGTGGATATAAGTTCACTAAAGTGCTCATGGATGGAGGTAGTAGCATCAACATCCTCTACTACGAGACGTTTCGTCGGATGAGGTTGACTGACAAGAGTCTTAAGCAATCCAACACCGTTTTTCATGGTGTGGTACCTGGCAAGTCGGCATACCCAGTTGGCAAGATTGAACTGGAAGTGGCCTTTGGGGATGAATACGATTCCAGAGCCGAGAAATTAACCTTTGAGGTGGTTAAAATCAAAAGCCCATATCATGCTCTGTTTGGACGGCCGGCTTACGCCAAGTTCATGGCTCGGTCGTATTATGTGTATCTGCAGCTCAAGATGCCGGGTTATAAGGGCACCATTACAGTGCATGGAAGCCGGAAAATAGCCCTGGAGTGTGAAGAAGGAGATGCTGCATATGCCGAGTCTGTTTGTGCAACAGAGGAGCTAAAGTTTTATAAAGACAATGTTGACCCGGCAGACATGACGTCTTTAAAGAAGCCAACAACGGAGCATGAACCGGTGTTGAAATTCAAGTCAGCCGATGACACCAAGACGGTTGATTTTGTGCCCGGTGACTCATCCAAGCAGTTCATCATCAGCGCCAATTTGGATCCAAAATAGGAAAGCGCGCTCATCAAGTTCATCCGTGAGAACCGGGACATCTTTGCATAGAAACCTTCTGACATGCCGGGTGTCCCGAGAGAACTCGCTGAGCACACTCTCAATATTGATCCAAAGTTTAAACCGGTCAGATAATTTCTCCGACGGTTCAACGAGGAAAGGCGTAAAGCCATTAGAGAAGAGGTGGCCCGGCTCTTGGCGGCCGGGTTCATTTTGGAAGTCTTTCACCCAGAGTGGTTAGCCAACCCGGTGCTTGTACTCAAGAAGAACGGCACCTGGCGTATGTGTGTGGATTACGCCGATTTAAACAAGGCTTGTCTAGCTGACCCTTTTGCCCTCCCTCGTATTGATCAGATCATCGATGCTACGGTGGGTTGTGCATGTTTGAGTTTTCTAGATGCTTATTCAGGTTATCATCAGAGCAAGATGACAGTCAAGGACCAGGAGAAGACAACTTTCATCACTCCGTTTGGAGCCTTCTGCTATGTGTCTATGCCCTTCGGGCTCAAGAGTGCCCAGGCAACTTATCAACGGTGTATGCAGAATTGCCTTCACAGTCAGATTGGGCATAGTGTTCATGCTTATGTGGATGATATAGTGGTAAAGTCCAGGAAAGAGGAAACCTTGGTCACAGATCTGAAAGAGACCTTTAATAACCTCCGGGTTTACAAAATGATGCTTAAGCCGGCCAAGTGTGTCTTTGGAGTCCCAGCTGGCAAGCTCTTGGGTTTTTTTGGTGTCCAACCGAGGTATTGAAGCTAACCCAGAGAAGATTAAGGCAATCACATCCCTAGCCAAACCAACATGCATCAATGATGTTCAACGGCTGGCAGGTCGTGTTGCTGCTTTGAGCCAGTTCATAAGCCGGTTAGGGGAGAAGGCGATGCCTTTGTATCAGATGATGAAGAAAACGGATGATTTCATTTGGAGCGATGTTGCGAACTCCGCTTTTGAGGATCTGAAGAAACAGCTTGCTGAGCCGCCGGTCCTTGCTGCTCTAGTTGAGAAAGAGCCTCTATTGTTATACGTAGCCGCCAACTCACGAGCTGTTAGTGTGGCAATTGTGGTGGAGCGTAAGGAGGTTGGCAAGGAACATCCGGTTCAACGGTCAGTTTACTACGTCAATGAGGTGCTGATTGAATCTAAACAAAGATATCCACATTGGCAGAAGCTCGTTGTATGGGGTATTCATGGCAAGCCGGAAACTCAAACATTACTTTCAGGGTCACCCAATCACTGTGGTTAGCTCTGCGCATTTGGGAGACATCATCCAGAATAGAGAGGCTACTGGACGAGTCGCCAAGTGGGCCATTGAACTTGGGTCTCCGGGGTTGAAGTATGTGCCACGTACTGCAATCAAGTCTCAAGCGCTGGTTGACTTTATTAATGACTGGACAGAGATGCATATGCCGGAGGAGAAACCAGACAACACATATTGAACGATTCACTTTGATGGGTCCAGACAGTTGGAGGGATCGGGGGCTGGAGACGTGTTAACTTCCCCTCGAGGTGACAAATTTTGTTATGTGTTGCGACTGATGTTTCCTTGCACTAACAACGAAGCGGAATATGAAGCATTCCTCCATGGTCTTTGAATGGCTAGAGAGATGAGCCTAAGCCGGGTCCGGTGTCTTGGCGACTCAGATTTGGTAGCTCAACAGGTGTCAGGCAAGTGGGATTCCAAAGATCCTCTCATGGCGGCTTATCACCGTGAAGTTGATGTTGTTGCAGGGCACTTTAAAGGTTATCAAGTGGAGCACATTGACCGTAGGAAAAACGAAGCGGCTGATGCTTTAAGCAGGTTGGGATCTCAGCGTAAGCTGGTGCCACCTAATACCTTTTTCGATATTTTGCATAACCCGTCTGTTAAGTTACCTACAGAAGAAGATCTAGCCGTTCCTGACTCGGAGGCGCAGTTGGTGGCGGCTCTTCACGTCATCCCAGATTAGACAGTGCCGTTCCTGGCTTACATGACCCGGGGCGAGCTACCAGCGGATGAGACCCTGGCTTGACAAATAACCCGACGGTCTAAGTCAGTGATGATTTCTGATGGAGAACTATATCATCGCAGCGTCTCTGGAGCATTTCAGCGGTGTGTTTCCCCTGAAGAAGGCCAAGAAATACTTCGTGAGATCCATGAAGGCGATTGTGGTCATCACGTCGGGTCAAAATCTCTGGTGGCCAAAGCTTTTCGTCATGGATTTTACTGGTTGACGGCTCATGCTGATGCAGAAGATCTGGTCAGTAGATGTGATGGATGTCAAAAAATCGCACGACAAGCGCATGTGCCGACTCAAGAGCTGCGAATGATTCCAATCCCTTGGTCGTTCGCGGTCTGGGGGCTTGACATGGTTGGACCTTTCAAAAGGTCTAAGGATAAAAAGACACATCTTTTAGTGGCAGTTGACAAATTCACAAAGTGGGTTGAGGTAGAACCAGTGAGTAAGTGTGATGCGGCCACAACGGTTCAGTTCATGAAAAAGGTGATTTTCCGTTTTGGTTTTCCACACAGCATTATCACTGATAATGGCACTAATCTATCTCAAGGGGCTATGGAGGAGTTCTGTCAGCGCGAGCATATCCGGCTTGATGTTTCTTCTGTAGCTCATCCTCAATCCAATGGTCAGGCTGAGAGAGCAAATCCGGAAATCTTAAAAGGTCTCAAGCCCTGGCTTATGGTTCCTTTGCAGCGAACGCCGAGTTGCTGGGTAGAGGAGTTACCCTCGGTGCTGTGGAGTATCAACACCACCCCTAATAGGTCTACAGGTTATACACCTTTCTTCATGGTTTATGGAGCGGAAGCAGTATTGCCTAGTGACATCCGTCATGACTCGCCCCGTGTGGCGGCTTATGTTGAATCTAACAATGAACAAGCCAGACATGATGCACTTGACTTGTTAGATGAGGAAATAGACTTAGCGGCGGCTCGATCAACAATTTATCAATAGGACCTGCGCCGTTATCACAGCCGCCGGGTTAAGTCCAGGACTTTTCAAGAAGGTGACCTGGTGCTCCGGCTCATCCAGGATCTGTCAGATGCACAAAAGCTATCCCCACCTTGGGAAGGACCCTTTGTCGTCAGCAAGAACTTAAACAACAGGTCATATTACCTCATTGACGTTTGAGAGCACAAAGACTCACGTAAGTCAGAAGAGGAGACCCGCCGACCATGGAACATTGCTCAACTTCGGCCATACTACACCTGAGCCACCGGCTCTCATCATGTACATACTTTGAGGTTGTATATACTATGATAAGTAATAAAGCAGGACCATTGGTCTCTTTTCTTTTCAAAGATTACGCATCTTTACTATTTTTACTACTATTTTCAAATGACTACTAAGGAGCTGATCATATTTGAATCAAGTCTAACCTTTTTGGTCTGGCTTATGATCGTATTCGAATCTAGCTGCAAACTATCAAGGTCACTTGGGGGCTTCCTGTTCAAACATAGGTCGTATTCGAACCAAAGAGAACATAGCTGTCATAACCCTCTTGATCGGCTCAAAGCCAAACTCACTAGGGGGCTTCTTGATCGTATTCGAATCACAGCTTAACCCCTTTTGGGTCCGACTTGGATCGTATTCGAATCAAGGTCGTTAGAAACCTCTCAAGATCAATTTGGGGCTTCCTGTTCAAACATAGGTCGTATTCGAACCAAAGAGAACATAGCTGTCGGTACCCTTTTGATCGGCGCAACGCCAAAGCCACTGGGGGCTATGTGATCGTATTCGAATCTTAGCTTAACCCTTTTGGTCCGGTTTACTGATTGTATTCGAATTAGAAAACCCCCAACCTTTAGTTACAAGGCTAATTTTGTTTACCACCTGTTATTTGTCATATTGGTTTTTTGTTGTCTCAATAATCAATCATGGTATTTTCACCGGCTTGACTATTTGACAACAAGCCGCCAGGGCATGATAATCATCAGGTATTCAGAAGCATTGTCTTCTCGCAAAGACTTGATTATCAACCTCATCACTCGGGTCATATAAACCGGTGATCCGGAGGTCAAAGATACAGGTATGGCTATTATTTATGAACAATTTCCTTCTATATTAATCAAAGGTTATTTCAACCTTGTTTTTTTCGTCTAGTTCTGTTTTCTACTATGACAAAAATATTGGCTATAAACCGGGTGTTCTGACCCATTCGGTACTAAGCTGCCAAGCCAGTTTTCCCTTTTATCTACAGAAACAGAGCGGAAATATTGTAGGGACAACCATAAATATGATGCATATATTGACATCAGCAAACACAGAATCACACACGGTGTCTTATGCGCGATGGTATAGGCAAATTATGCTGTGTTTTCACAGCTAATATATTACAAGGCTTTAAAAAGCCCATGAAGATGGTCTTCACTCCCCCCCTCGCCGGCTCACCGCTTTCTGCTAATTGGAAGTTAGGTTTTGACCAGTCAAAACCGTCTATAGCAGTAAACTCTGCTTCTTCATCAATCAAGCGGGCTGGGTCAATATCCGGAGCAAATGTATGCTAACGAACCGGTGGGATAAGGTCGATCACTTTGTAGGAGGGAGTCGTCATCTTCTTATTGTCCAAGTCAAAACCCAGCTGGTATTTATCGATATTTGTTTCATCTCCAAGAATGGTGGCCTGAGGTCGCACCTCCCTTGATACGTCTCCAACGTATCTATAATTTTTGATTGCTCCATACTGTTTTGGACTATATTGAGCTTTATTTTCCACTTTTATATTATTTTTGGGACTAACCTATTAACCGGAGGCCTAGCCCAGAATTGCTGTTTTTTGCCTGTTTTAGGGTTTCGAAGAAAAGGAATATCAAACGGAGTCCAAACGGAATGAAACCTTTGGAAACGTGATTTTCTCATCAGATAAGATCCAGGAGACTTGGACCCTCCGTCAAGAAAGCCACGAGGCGGTCATGAGGGTGGAGGGTGCCCCCCTAGGGCGTGCCCCCTGCCTCGTGGGCCCCTCGAAGCTCCACCGAGTACTTCTTCCTCCTATATATATCCACGTACCCCCAAACCATCGGGGATGGAGCCAAAAACCAAATTCCACCGCCGCAACTTTCTGTCTCCACGAGATCCCATCTTGGGGCCTGTTCCGGAGCTCCGCCGGAGGGGGCATCGATCACAGAGGGCTTCTACATCATCATCCAAGCCCCTCCGATGAAGTGTGAGTAGTTTACTTCAGACCTACGGGTCCATAGTTAGTAGATAGATGGCTTCTTCTCTCTTTTTGGATCTCAATACAATGTTCTCACCCTCTCTTGTGGAGATGTATTCGATGTAATCTTCTTTTTGCGGTGTGTTTGTCGAGACCGATGAATTGTGGGTTTATGATCCAGTCTATCTATGAATAATATTTGAATCTTCTATGGATTCTTTTATGTATGATTGGTTATCTTTGCAAGTCTCTTCGAATTATCAGTTTGGTTTGGCCTACTAGATTGGTTGTTCTTGCCATGGGAGAAGTGCTTAGCTTTGGGTTCGATCTTGCGGTGTCCTTTCCCAATGACAGAAGGGGCAGCAAGGCACGTATTGTATCGTTGCCATCGAGGATAACAAGATGGGGTTTTAATCATATTGCATGAAACTATCCATCTACATCATGTCATCTTGCTTAAGGTGTTACTCTGTTTTTTTACTTAATACTCTAGATGCATGCTGGATAGCGGTCGATGAGTGGAGTACTAGTAGTAGATGCAGAATCGTTTCGGTCTACTTGTCTCAGACGTGATGCCTATATACATGATCATACCTAGATATTCTCATAACTATGGTCAATTCTGTCAATTTCTCAACAGTAATTTGTTCACCCACCATAGAATACTTATGCTCTTGAGAGAAGCCACTAGTGAAACCTATGGCCCCCGGGTCTCTTTCTCATCATATTAATCTCCGTCACTTTATTATTGCTTTGCTTTTACTTTTTACTTTGCATCTCTATACCAAAAATAACAAAAATATTATTTATCATCTCTATCAGATCTCACTTTCGTAAGTGAGCGTGAAGGGATTGACAACCCCTAAGCGCGTTGGTTGCGTTGAGCTATTGTTTTTGTGTAGGTACGAGGGACTTGTGCGTGGCCTCCTACAGGATTGATACCTTGGTTCTCATAAACTGAGGAAAATACTTACGCTACTTTGCTGCATCATCCTCTCCTCTTCGGGGAAATCCAACGCAGTGCTCAAGAGGTATCAAGAAGAATTTCTGGCGCTGTTGCCGGGGAGGTTCGCGCAAGTCAAGATCTGACTCCCGACAATGAGCCATTTCTGGCGCCGTTGCCGGGGAGTGTGCGCAAAAAGTCAACATACCAAGTACCCATCACAATCCCTATCTCCCGCATTACATTATTTGCAATTTGCCTCTTGTTTCCTCTCCCCCACTTCACCCTTGCCGTTTTATTCGCCCTCTCTCTCCTCCTCCGTCCTCTCTATTTGCCTCTTTTGTTTGCTTGTGTGTTAGTTTGCTTGCTTGTCATTATGTCAAGTCCTTTACCTTCTGCCTCTATGTTTGAAATTGGGGAAATTATTGTCGATATGGACAATAATAATATCATAAAAAATTCTGATGCTCCTGCTAAAGAACCTACCATCTTTCATAAAAAAAATTCTGTGTTGGTAGTGGTAATATTATTGGAAAAGGAGTTATTCAAGATTTCTTTACTTGTGTCGGTGCTTTACCTTCTATGGGTAGTTCTATCCTTCACAGAACTAGTAGTTTTGCGGACGCTATTGCCATGCTCGTAGTTGAACTTGAAAGACAATTCATGCACATGCATCCTTCCATACAAAGGATTTTTCTGGAATTTTCTAATATTGAGCATTCTTCTGTTAAGCGTGCCGCTACTATCTTTTTGGCTCATGAGTTTAGATTCATAATAAAAGAAGCCAAAGAAATCTTTGCGCATTATAGGGTGGACACTTGCCGTCCTCCCATAGAGGCTATCCTCTTTTATCAAGAAGAAATAATGCGTTTTCAATCTCTAGACTATGTTGTTTTCAATGAAAATCTTTGAAAAAGGGTGCCTACCAATGTTTTAGTTGATAGAATTTCTGAAATTAATGATGATTTGGCTATTCGAAATAATGAACTAGGATATTCTCTTGAATATAGGCTCACAAAGTTCTGTCAAAAGAATGCTTATAATGATGAATTGGTTGTGCATTGTGAAGGACCAAAGGAGGAACCTATACCTCCCAAGGTTGATCTTGGGGACTTTTGTCCCGTTAAATTTAGTCCTTTTGATTACTTTTGCTTGCCTCAAAGAAAACTTGCTGCCGAACATAGAGAATATGAAATGAGTTTTAATAATCTATCTTACTATTATGGCAATTCCTAGATCTATGCTTGCTTGTTATGCCTAGGTAGGGGCATTAAACGATAGCGCTTGTTGGGAGGCAACCCAATTTTATTTTTTTCCTTGCTTTTTGCTCCTGTTTAGTAATAAATAAATTATTTATCCTCTGTTTAGGTTGTGTTTTTTGTGTTTAATTAGTGTTTGTGCCAAGTAGAACCGTTGGGAAGACTTGGGGAAAGTCTTGTTGAACTTGCTGTAAAAAACAGAAACTTTAGCGCTCACGAGAACTGCTGTCATTTTTATTTGGAGAGTGATATATAGTTAATTATTTTTGAAGATGATTAATAGATAAATTCCTCACGTCCAGAAATTTATTTTAGAATTTTTGGGGTGCCAGATCTTGCGCTAGCTATAGATTACTACAGACTATTCTATTTTTGGACAGATTCTGTTTTTTGTGTGTTGTTTGCTTATTTTGATGAATCTATGGCTAGTAAAATAGTTTATAATCCATAGGGAAGTTGGAATACAGTAGGTATAACACCAATATAAATAAATAATTAGTTCATTACAGTACCTTGAAGTGGTCTGTTGTTTTCTTTCGCTAACGGAGCTCACGAATTTTCTACTTTAAGTTTTGTGTTGTGAAGTTTTCAAGTTTTGGGTAAAGATTTGATGGACTATGGAACAAGGAGTGGCAAGAGCCTAAGCTTGGGGATGCCCATGGAACCCCCAAGATAATCTAAGGACACCTAAAAGCCAAAGCTTGGGGATGCCCCGGAAGGCATCCCCTCTTTTTCGTATACTTCTATCGGTAACTTTACTTGGAGCTATATTTTTATTCACCACATGATATGTGTTTTGCTTGGAGCGTCCACTAGTAGAAAACAAGGCTTTGGTCCAGGCCGGGTCAGACCATTAGTCCCGGTTCAGTCTAGAACCAGGACCAATGTGGGCATTGGTCCCGGTTCGTGAGTCTAGGGGGCCGGTCGGGCCACGTGGGCCATTGGTCCCGGTTCATCTGGACCTTTTGGTCCCGGTTGGTGGGATGAACCAGGACCAATGGGCCTCGCTCCTGTCCCACCATCATTGTTCCCGGTTGGTGGCTTGAACCGGGACCAAAGGCTCCCCTTTAGTCCCGGCTCATGTCACCAACCGGGACCAATGAGGTGCCTATATATACCCCTCGCTCGCGAGCAGAGCACCCCAGTGCTCTGTTTTTCTCTGGCCGAGGGGGAGAGGGCTTTGTGGTGCTCTAGCTCACCTCCTATGCACATGAGGTGTTCGATGGAATGCCGGAGCCACACTACTTAAGCTTTCTCCTCTCGAAGCTCGACCTCCAAGCTCCATTTTCCTCGAGATTTGTCTAGATTTAGCGGTTTGTCACGCCCCGTCCCCGTCTTCACCACCGTCGATCACCCGCGCCGATCTCATCACCGACACCACCGTGGTGAGCCTCTTGTTCTTATCTTCTTTCTGAAAGGAAAAATATTCTTACTTGTATGTTTAGATAGATACTTGTATCATTTTCTTACATTTATTATTGCATCTTATATAGTGCGATGGTTTTGGTATCCGCCCCCGTCGGCCCTCGTCCTGTCTATGATTCGGATGTGGTATGTATATTATCTTTATAACTATTGGTTCATTTATTGTTTATGAAAATTATGCCGACCAACGTGACATGGATTTTATTTATCTAGGATGTATGTGAATCGGAAATGCCAACCGACCCTATTGTCGAGAGGTTAAATTTAGTTGAAGAAGAAAACAATTTGTTGAAGGAAAAAATAAAAAAAATTGAGGAGGAGAAGATGATATTGGAGTTGCATGTTGCGGATGTCGTCGATGATCACAAGATCAAGATGGATGCAATGCGCTTGAAGATTAGAAAGATTAGAAAATATGCCATTCATACCGAGGCTTGTTATCATTATGCCGTTCAATCAATTGTTACCTTGGTTGCGATTATGATCGTATTTGTTTTCGCATTGAAATGTTTTACATAGTTTCAATGTATGGTTTAATTAATTAGATGCTCTGGAGAGATATATGTTGTTAGATGAGAACTATGTATGCACTTTGGTTTTAATGTGATTATGAACTTCTACTAATTTGGACACTTAATTATATATAATGCACGCAGATGAACCGGCAATGGATGTACGGTGACAGACACACCCGCGAGTACATTAAGGGCGTGCATGAGTTTCTCGATGAGGCTGAAGCAAACAAGCAGAATGGTTTTATGTGTTGTCCATGCACTGAATGTGGGAATACGAGGTCTTACTCTAACTGGAAAATCCTTCACTCCCACCTGCTTTACAAGGGTTTCATGCCACACTATAATGTTTGGACGAGGCACGGAGAAATAGGGGTTATGATGGAAGACGGCGAAGAAGAAGACTACGATGACAACTATGTGCCCCCTGAATACGGTGATGCTGCAACGGGGGGAGCTGGTGAAGATCAAGAGAAACCTGACGATGTGCCCAATGATGCTGCAACGGGTGAAGCTGCTGAAGATCAAGAGGAACAAGACAATGTGCCCGATGATGATGATCTCCGACGGGTCATTGTCGATGCAAGGACACAATGCATTAGTCAAAAGGAGAAGCTGAAGTTCGATCGCATGTTGGAGGATCACAAAAAAGTGTTATACCCCAATTGTGAAGATGGCAACACAAAGCTCGGTACCGTACTGGAATTGCTGCAGTGGAAGGCAGAGAATGTTGTGGCTAACAAAGGATTTGAGAAGCTACTGAAAATATTGAAGAAGAAGCTTCCAAAGGATAACGAATTGCCCGACAGTACATACGCAGCAAAAAAAGTCGTATGCCCTCTAGGATTGGAGGTGGAGAAGATACATGCATGCCCTAATGACTGCATCCTCTACCGCGGTGTATACAAGGATCTGAACGCATACCCGGTATGCGGTGCATTGCGGTATAAGATCAGACGAGATGACCCTGGTGATGTTGACGGCGAGCCCCCTAGGAAGAGGGTTCCTGCGAAGGTGATGTGGTATGCTCCTATAATACCATGGTTGAAACGTCTGTTCAAAAACGAAGATCATGCCAAGTTGATGCGATGGCACAGTGAGAACCGAAAGAAAGATGGGAAGTTGGGAGCACCCACTGACGGGTCACATTGGAGAAAAATCAAGAGAAAGTACTGGGATGAGTTTGCAAAGGACCCAAGGAATGTATGGTTTGCTTTAAGCGTGGATGGCATTAATCCTTTCGGGGAGCAGAGCAGCAATCACAGCACCTGGCCCGTGACTCTATGTATGTATAACCTTCCTCCTTGGATGTGCATGAAGCGGAAGTTCATTATGATGCCAGTTCTCATCCAAGGCCCTAAGCAACCCGGCAACGAAATTGATGTGTACCTAAGGCCATTAGTTGAAGAACTTTTACAGCTGTGGAATGAAAACGGTGTACGTATGTGGGATGAGCACAGACAGGAGGAATTTAACCTTAAGGCGTTGCTGTTCGTGACCATCAACGATTGGCCCGCTCTCAGTAACCTTTCAGGACAGACAAACAAAGGATACCACGCATGCACGCACTGTTTAGATGACACTGAAAGTATATACCTGGACAAATGCAGGAAGAATGTGTACCTGGGCCATCGTCGATTTCTTCCGACCAACCATCAATGTCGAAAGAAAGGCAAGCATTTCAAAGGCGAGGCAGATCACCGGAAGAAGCCCGCCATGCGCACCGGTGATCACGTGCTTGCTATGGTTAATGATTTACACTACATAATCTTTGGAAAGGGTCCCGATGGACTAGCTGTTCCGAATGACGCCGAGGGACACGCACCCATGTGGAAGAAGAAATCTATATTTTGGGACCTACCCTACTGGAAAGACCTAGAGGTCCGCTCCTCAATTGACGTGATGCACGTGACAAAGAACCTTTGCATGAACCTTCTAGGCTTCTTGGGCGTGTATGGGAAGACAAAAGATACACCTGAGGCACAGGAGGACCTGCAACGTTTGCACGAAAAAGACGGCATGCCTCCGAAGTAGTATAAAGGTCCTGCCAGCTATGTTCTTACGAAAGAAGAGAAAGAAATCTTCTTTGAATGTCTGCTCAGTATGAAGGTCACGACTGGCTTCTCGTCGAATATAAAGGGAATAATAAATATGCCAGAGAAAAAGTTTCAGAACCTAAAGTCTCATGACTGCCACGTGATTATGACGCAACTGCTTCTGGTTGCATTGAGGGGGCTTTTATCGGAAAACGTCCGATTAGCCATTATGAAGCTATGTGCATTCCTCAATGCAATCTCTCAGAAGGTGATCGATCCAGAAATCGTACCAAGGCTAAGGAGTGATGTGGCGCAATGTCTTGTCAGTTTCGAGCTGGTGTTCCCACCATCCTTCTTCAATATCATGACGCACGTCCTAGTTCATCTAGTCGACGAGATTGTCATCCTAGGGCCCGTATTTCTACACAATATGTTCCCCTTTGAGAGGTTCATGGGAGTCCTAAAGAAATATGTCCGTAGTCGCGCTAGGCCAGAAGGAAGCATCTCCATGGGCCATCAAACAGAGGATGTTATCGGGTTTTGTGTTGACTTCATTCCTAGCCTTAACAAGATAGGTCTCCCTAAATCGCGGTATGAGGGGAGACTGACTGGAAAAGGCACTCTTGGAAGAGACTCAATAATATAAAGGGATGGATATTCTTGGTCTCAAGCACACTACACAGTTCTACAGAACTCTACCTTGGTGACCCCGTATGTTGATGAACACAAGAACAGTCTACGCTCCAAACACCCGGAGTAGTGCGACGACTGGATTACATGTGAATACATCAGGACATTCAACAGTTGGTTGGAAACACGTCTCAGAGGTGAAAACACTGTTTGTGATGAGTTGTACTTGTTGTCCAGGGGACCATCTTTGACTGTATTGACTTACAAAGGATACGAGATAAATGGGAATACATTTTACACGATCACCCAAGTTCAAAAGAGCACCAACCAAAACAGCGGTGTCCGCTTTGATGCAGCAACCGAGAGCGGAAAGGATACATATTATGGTTACATAGTGGACATATGGGAACTTGACTACGGACCTGATTTTAAGGTCCCTTTGTTTAAGTGCAAATGGGTCAATCTGTTAGGCGGTGGGGTACAGGTAGACCCACAGTACGGAATGACAACCGTGGATCTGAAAAATCTTGGGTACACTGACGAACCGTTCGTCCTAGCCAATGATGTGGCACAGGTTATCTATGTGAAGGACATGTCTACCAAACCGAGAAAAAGAAAAGATAAGGAAGCGAATACATCATACGATGAGCCAAAGCGCCACCTAGTTCTTTCAGGAAAAAGGGACATCCTGGGAGTGGACGGCAAGACAGACATGTCTGAAGATTATGAAAAGTTTCATGAAATTCCTCCCTTCAATGTCAAGGCTGACCCAAGCATCCTGATAAACAATGAAGATTATCCATGGTTACGGCGCAATAAGCAAATGACACAAGCGAAGCAAAAGTGAAGACTTTCTCCCGCAACTTTGTAACACACGAACATGCTACCATTGTCCGTTTTGTACATGCACATGCTATGTGGGTGAAATTATGATACCATCCCAACTTTCAACTTTTTCAGAGTTCATTTGAAATGCTTTCATGTCTTATGGTTCGTCCCTCGTAATACCATGACCATTAGTCCCTGGCCCATGCCAACTTTCAAACCGGGACTAAAGGGTTGGTCCTCGTTGCGGGCCGAGTTTAGTCCCACCTCGCCAACCGAAGGGGGCTCACACCGGTTTATAAGCCCTTCCCTCTCTGCCTTGTTGAGCTCCTCTCAAAGTGAAAATAGATGCCCTAATAGAGAAAAGTTTAACCTAAATTCATAGTGAATTTCTCTGAAATTCATAGAAATTTACTAGGAATTTAGGTTGAATTTTCTCTATAAGCGCACCTATTCTCATTTTTAGTAAGTTAATCACAAACTTGTGATTCAAACAATTTGCAAATAATTCAAATTTTAACTAATCAAATTTGAAAACTAATGGCACTAACAGAAAGTTTATAATTTTTCTAAAACTAATGGCACTAACAGAAAGTTTATATTTTTGCTAACCTAAAAGCAAACAGAATTAAAAATTAAAGCAAAAAACAAAAGAAAATAAATAATGCAAAAAACAAATCAAA
>NC_041384.1:731550802-731551773 GCF_002162155.2 Triticum dicoccoides | reverse complement strand
AAAAAAACTAAATAAGTGTTTTCAAATTTGAAAACTAATGGCACTAACAGAAAGTTTATAATTTTTCTAAAACTAATGGCACTAACAGAAAGTTTATAATTTTGCTAACCTAAAAGCAAACAGAATGAAAAATTAAAGCAAAAAAACAAAAGAAAATAAATAATGCAAAAAACAAATCAAAAAAATAGGAAAAAACTATTTTTATAGTAAAGTTAATCACAAAATAAAATAAATAAAGCAACAAAGAAAACTAAAAAAACTAAAAAAATATTTTCAAATTTGAAAACTAATGGCATTAACAAAAAGTTTATAATTTTTCTAAAACTAAAAGCACAAAGAATTAAAAAATAAAGCAAAAAACAAAAGAAAATAAATAAAGCAATAAAAAAACAAAAAAATGCCACCTACTGGGCCACCATGGCCTGAATACGACTAGAAACCCTACCATGGGCCAGGATTCCGGCCCGCTGCAGGCCCAGTAGGCCCACATGCATTGCAGTGACAGATTAGGCCCGAAAGCCTGCAGTTGAGAGGAGCTCGGGAGGGTGGGCGCAGCAGCACTTATAAACCACTCCCGAGCCCTCTCAACTAGCGAGGTGGGACTAAACTTTTGGGCGCGGGGCAGCACAAGGCCATTGGTCCCAGTTGGTGGGAAGAACTGGGACCAAAGGGGGGCATTGGTCCCGGTTTGTCGCACCAACCGGGACCAATGGACCCCTTTGGTCCCGGTTCGCCTCACCAACCGGGACCAAAGGCCGCCGCTTCCCGCCCTTTGGGCTGCTGAAAAGAGGCCTTTGGTCCCGGTTGGTGGCACCAACCGGGACTAAATGGGGGCATTGGTCCCCGGCTGAGCCACGAACCGAGACCAATACCTTCCTATATAACCAAACACTTAGGAAATTTCCCCCACCCGCCATTCTTCTCTCCAAATGCCGCCAGGCTGCTGTGCTGCTCCTCGATGCCGGCTGCCC
>NC_041384.1:731517626-731550378 GCF_002162155.2 Triticum dicoccoides | reverse complement strand
CCGTTGCCGTCGCCCTGCCCGTTGGTCCAGCCGGCGCCCCTCCCCTGTTTTTTTATATATTATATATGCTTGTGTATATTGCCTCTTTGTGTATATTATGTATATATGTCAGTATATGTATTGTGTATATTGCTTCTTTTCAAAAAAAAAATCATATATATGTTTGTATTTTGTATTTTTCTTTTTTATAAAAATGTATATATGTTTTTATGTTCTCTGTGTATATATGTTCATATATGCAAAAGGTAGGTTTAAATATTTAGAAAAGGATTATCTATATATGTTCTCTGATTTAGTACATTTTAGGTTACTTTCATTTTTAGAAAAGTTTTATATATTTAGGAGAGGAAAAAAGAAAATAAGAAGAGGAAAAAGGAGAAGAAGAGGAGAGGAAGAAAAGGAACAGGAGAAGAAGAGAGGAATAGAGGAGAAGAAGAACAAATAGAATTTTTTTTCTATTTGTTCTTCTTCTCCTCTATTCCTTTCTTCTTCTCCTCTTTTTTTTCTTCTTTTTTTTCTGCGATCTTCTTCTCTATTCCTTTCTTCTTCTCCTCTTTTTATTTCTTCTTCGTTTTCTTCAACACGAGGGGGGGGGGTCGATATAACCCCCTCCCGATAGGAAAGTTTTATATAGAAATTTACAATTTTAGAAAATTTTTATATATGCAAAAGTTACAATTTTAGAAAAAGAAGGATAGGAAAGAAGAAAATAAGAAGATGAAAGAAAGAAGAAGAGGAGAGGAAAAGAAGAGGAGAAATAAATAAGAAGAAGAAAAAAGAAGAAAAAGAAGAGGAGAAGAAGAAAGGAATAGTGGAGAGGAAGAGAAAATAGAATATTCTATTTTATCTTCTTCTCCACTATTCCTTTCTTCTTCTCCTCTTTTTTTTCTTCTTTTTTTCTTCGATGTTCTCCTGTAGCTATTCCTTTCTGCTTCTCCTCTTTCTTCTTCTTCTTCTTCTTCTTCTTCTTCTTCTTCTTCTTCTTCTTCTTCTTCTTCTTCTTCTTCTCCTTAATTTTTATCGGGAACGAGGGTGTCGAGGATCGCCGAGGGGTCGAGGGTCGGGAACTAGGGTAGAGGGTCGAGGGTCGTTAAGGGGTCAAGGGTCGAGGGTTTCAGGGTCGACGGTTCGAGGGTTCTATAGGGTCTAGGGATCAAGGGTTGAGGGTTCCAGGGTCGTCTAGGGGTCGAGGGTTCCAGGGTCGTCGAGGGTTCGAGGGGCCGACGATCGCCGAGGGGTCAAGAGAGGTATCCTAGTGTCAAAGTATTGAAGAAATCCATGGCTTCATCATTAGCCAGAAGTAACCAGGGCATGACGAAGTCCTCCAAAGTTATTTTGGAATGGTGTCCCAGATAGGATAATTTGCCTTTTTGTATGAATTTCAACAAAGGCCTTCCAAATAACGATATTTGGAAGGTGTTGCTGAACTTTGTACCAAAAAGCGAATTATCTTATCTGGGACTCCGTTCCAAAATAACTTTGGAGAGCTTCGTACCATCATGCACATGTTACTTTCGCCTAATGATGAAGACATGGTTTTGTTGAATCCTTTGACACTAGGCAACCTTCCGACCCCTCGACGATCCTCTCGAACATGAGAGGAAGAACAGGATAAAAAAAGAAGTTCTTCTTCTTCCTCTTTTTTTATCGGGAACGAGGGTCATCGAGGGACATATAGATGTAGTGTCGTCGTTGTCGATATATACCCCCTCCCGATAGCTTCAACACGTGGGGGGGGGGGGTCGAGGCCACTAATTAATATATATGATTCCTTACTATGATTAGGTAGCTAGTTCTACGTTTGGCACTAATATATCCATCTCTCATGTTTGAATAATAATTGCCATGTTGTAAATATTGGTAGAAACTATGGACACCACCCTATACGAAGCAAAAGAAGCGTTGTTGAGGGACATAATCGCAGAAGGAAGTGATGCCGTCTCGTTGTTTCTCAACGACACCGATGGTCTTGAAGGAGAGGGTGAACAAGCTAGCTACGGTGACCTAATGCCGGTGCAAGAAGAAGAACATGAGGACGGCTCCGGTGACCCAATGCCGGTGGAAGAAGGAGAACGTGATGACGGCTCCGGTGACCGAACCGAGTCCGGCCAGGTATATATATTAGTTAAGCCTGTGCTGACTAGCTGATTGATGCATTCATTGTTTTGGTATGTACACATATTAATTAAGTCTTTGTTCTTTTTTCTAGCCCTCCGGATCGAGCACAACTTCGGTAAAGAGACGAGGCCCGAAGAAAAAGTTGAGCTCGGATGAAAAGTTTGAGATCATAGCAATCGCGCCCGACGGCCAACCGATTGAACCCCTCCGGACAAAGAGCGCATTTGTTGCTCAGTGTGGGGTTCTGGTTAGGGACAAGATCCCGATAAGCATCCAACAATGGTTTAAGCCAGCTACAGAAGACCCTGAGGTGTCTTATGTCAATGATATGCAGAAAAATGATCTTTGGACTGAGCTGAAGTCAAATTTCACCCTACCGCCAGAGGATAATCCAGAGAACCCAGTTAAAGAGCAATTAATCAAGCCTTTTGATCTTAAGAGGATGGAAGAACTATTCAGGAGGTGGAAGAAAGAGCTGAATAAGTTTGTCGAAAATAATAAGACACCAGAATTCAAGGGCAGATATGAGAAGATCAGAGATCACTGGCCCGCATTTGTGGCCCACAAGACATCGGAAAAGAGTAAGAAGATGTCGGCGACAAACAAGCAAAATGCTGCGAAGAAGATGCTTCACCATCGCACAGGGTCAGGTGGCTACCTCGTAGCCCGGCCTAAGTGGGCCAAGACTGAGAATGATCTGGTTGATAAAGGGATCGAACCAGAGACAATTAGCTGGCCAGACCATTGACGGACTTGGTTCTTCGGGGCTGGCGGAACCTTGGACCCTGTAACAGGGAAGTGCATTTGGACGAACGATCAAATGGACATACCAGTCAGGAAGCTTAAGTAGTATATCGAAGCAGTGCAGCAAGGGAAGTTCTTTCCAGACAGAGAGAACGACGAGCTCACAATGGCCCTCGGGAATCCTGAGCACCCTGGATGGACACGAGGCACGCCAGGCTCCATTCCGTGGAAGGTTGGGTTTCCGGACGCAGGCGGTTACAAATCCCATGAGAGGAGGAAAAAAGTGCAGCACCCCCAAATGCAGGCGCTGCAAGCAAGGGTAGACGCGATAGAGGAACGAGAAGCAAATCGCAGCAAACGTACCGCCGAAGCCTCCCCCGAAGCTACCCCGCCATCTCAGTGCAGAAGCAGCGTGGCTTCTACCGAGCTGCTTCAGCCGGAGCATGCCTTGATGGCTCCTGCCAGCTATCCCGTGGATGCTATCACGGAATCTCAAAATTGCCACCTTATGACGCAATGGATGAATTTGAAGGTCAAGGCGGCTGTTGGCTCTGTTTATCCTACTGAACCCGGCGCAACTTTTCACTGCCGGCCGATTCCAGAAGGATATGCTAGGGTGATGGTGGATGAAATAACGGAGGGATTTGAGGATCTCCAGCTTGACCACCCTACCGGTGAAGGGGAGACTCGGCTGGGGTTTGCTCCGAAGACTCCATGCCTATGGCGGAAGGAGCTCATCAACCTTCCGAACTGGACGCCTCCGCCTCCTCCTCCTCCTCCGGCAAGTCAGGGCACTCCGCCTCCTCCACCGCCTCCTCCTCCGGTGAGTGACGATCAGGGCCCTCGGCCGGCTCCTTCTCCGGCGCGTGGCGGCACTCCGCCTCCTTCTCCGCCTGCGCTGCCGCGCCCGAGCAGCCAGCCTCCTCCTTCTCCGCCTCGTCAGCAAGGGCGAAAGAGACCTGTCGCCGCTCCAGCTACTCCGGCGCGTCGTAGTCCTTCTCCTCCGCCTCGTAAGCAAGTAAAGAAGACAACCGCTCCGTCTGCTCGGTCGGCGTCTAGCAGTACAACCAGAGGCGGGAGGACATACAGATTCGGTCCTTCTCTGAAGACTCCAGAGAAGTTACCATATGAGAGGACCCCGAAGGAGAACGCCGAGATCGCGCGAACCGAAGTGGATGACTGGTTTCAAGGGTTCAGAGCAAAGAGACATCCACCTCCGGAGGAGAAGGTAGATCCGGTGAAAGTGAAGCGCACTCTGGCTGCCCTGGCAAAACCACCCAAGTCTCCGCCGAAAGGCAACTATGAGCGCATTATTGCAAAGACATGGGCCGAAGCAGAGCGGTCGGGAAGTACAGTCAGTGATCAAAGGCTGAAAGAACGACGAGCAGCTGGGAAACAAATTGCCCAGCTCGGCGAACAAGCGAAGCAATCGTGCCCCCCCTCAAGGTGCCTAGCGACATCGTCGATCCGAGGATGGTGCCCGTTTATGGCAATGTTGACGATTACCTGCCCGACGATGTACATTATGATCCCATGGAGGTGCAGATACACATATATGAGTACGGGAAGCCTCTCGTCAAAGATGAAAAATCTTTAACAACGATGATGCGAAGATTACATGATTGGTACTTGAAAATCTGCAGAGAGTCTGGGGGGAGGAGTACTTTGTATGCGAGAGTTAAACCGGAGCATGACCTCGTTGGAATTGAACTGTTGCCTATTCCATTTAAGGAGTTCTATCAGTTTTTCAATCAATTGGCCCTCGATAAAACAACGATCACCTGCTACTGTCTGTAAGTACTACTACTTCTGTCATTAAGTCTCTCTATATAGCTCATCTCTTTCATTGCATGTATTTATAATTATCCTCACTATATTATGCAGAATGAAGATCGCCGAATTGTAGAAAAGACAAATTGGTGATATTGGGTTCGTTAACACATATCTCATAGATGCAACTGAGGTTCGACATCGTCCCGGAGATACCGAGGCCAACTTGCTACGATCATTCAAAAAAATGAAAACAAAGATATAATACTCTTTCCTTACAACTTCAAGTGAGTGTTACTGTCTTGTGCATATTCGGTTTCCCTTATATATTAGTCCAAGTTATAGTAATGTAATTGATGAGTTATGCATGCGTGTGCAGTTTCCACTATATTCTCCTAGAGATTAGGCTTGAGCAGGGATTAGTAACCGTCTTGGACTCTAAATGAAAAGATCCCCAGGAGTATGCGGACATGACTGAAATCCTCAAGAAGTAAGTTAAATCGATCATTATCCACCATATCAGCAACTTTGTTCATTTCCTGATATCAAGTAATTGTTTTCTTTGTCCGGCAGGGTTTGGAGAAAATTCACCAGAAAAGTTCCGGGACTACCGAAGGAGCTGGAATTTAGACACCTGAAAGTAAGTACTATAGTAGCATGTTCCGCGCATCTCCTAGTGATTCAAGCGCTAGTTTCATCAATACCGTTTAGCATTCTTGCTTATCAGTTTGATTGACCTCTATTTCTTGTAAAGTGGTTGTGGCAGGAACAAGGGAATGATTTCTATGGATACTACGTCTGCGAGTCCATCCGCCACACGACCTGTGAGCGGGGCGGGTACTCTGACGAACAATATGAAGTACGTAAATAACAACATTCACAATTTTATTTTATTACCATCATTTGTATTGAGTTTCATTCATTCATATATATATATATATATATATATATATATATATATATATATATATATATATGTATTGACTCCCTTCTTCAAATTAGATGTTTCGGAAGCGGGATGAACTCCTAGAACCAGCTCGCATGCAAGCAATTCAAGAGGAATTGGCGGCATTCTTTCTTGACCACGTGATCGCTGAAGACGGAGAATACTATGTGGACCATGAGTCCGTATGATTATATTTGTAAGAGATAATTATTGTATATATGTAGCCGGTAGTGTCGGATAGATATACGAGAACTTGTTCTTCGACCAATCTCTCGGAGAAGGAGAGGTGGTCGATATCACTTCTCTATGTATGCATATATGTTCATGACGATCTTCTGTTTCCTTCGTTTGCTTACTAGCTAACTAGCATGTATAGTCCTCTCTATACATATGTATAGTACGTAGGGTCGACCAAGCACGGACATAAGAGAGGACACTTCTCTCTATTAATTATAGCTAGCTAACACAATCTATGAAACACCTAAATTAACCCCCCAAAACCCCCAAACCCCCCCCCCTTCACAAAAAAACAAAAATCCCAGCCACAGAAATGCTGACGCGTGGATGCCTATTGGTCCCGGTTGGTGCCACCAACCGGGACCAAAGGGTCTCCTGCCTGGATTGAACCAGGACTAAAGGGGCAGGGCATTAGTACCGACACTTTAGTCCCGGTTCAGGAACCAGGACTAAAGGCCCTTACGAACCGGGACAACAGGCCCTTTTTCTACCAGTGGTCTTTTAATATTTGAGTCTTTGCTTGTTAGTTCACCACAATCATCCTTGCTGTACACACCTTTTGAGAGAGCCATACATGATTTGGAATTTTATAGAATACTCTACGTGCTTCACTTATATCTTTTGAGCTTTATAATTTTGCTCTAGTGCTTCACTTATATCTTTTAGAGTACGGTGGTGGATTTGTTTTATAGAAACTATTGATCTCTCATGCTTCACTTAGATTATTTTGAGAGTCGTAATAGCATGGTAATTTGCTTAAAATCCTAATATGCTTGGTATGCAAGATTAATAATAAAACTTTCTTATGAGTGTATTGAATACTAAGAAAAGTTGGATGCTTGATGAATGTTTTGAGATATGGAGGTAATAATATCAAAGTTATGCTAGTTGAGTAGTTGTGAAATTGAGAAATACTTGTGTTGAAGTTTGCAAGTCCCGTAGCATGCATGTATGGTAAATGTTATGCAACAAATTTGAAACATGAGGTGTTATTTGATTGTCTTCCTTATGAGTGGCGGTCGGGGACGAGCGATGGTCTTTTCCTACCAATCTATCCCCCTAGGAGCATGCGTGTAGTGCCGAGGTTTTTGATGACTTGTAGATTTTTGCAATAAGTATGTGAGTTCTTTATGACTAATGTTGAGTCCATGGATTATACGCACTCCCACCCTTCCATCCTTGCTAGCCTCTTCGGTACCGTGCATTGCCCTTTCTCACATTGAGAGTTGGCACAAACTTCGCCGGTGCATCCAAACCTTGTGATATGATATGCTCTTTCACACATAAACCTCCTTATATCTTCCTCAAAACAGCCACCATACCTACCTATTATGGCATTTCCATAGCCATTCCGAGATATATTGCCATGCAACTTTCCATCATTCCGTCCATCATGACACATTCATCATTGTCATATTGCTTAGCATGATCATGTAGTTGACATAGTATTTGTGGCAAAGCCACCAGTCATAATTCTTTTATACATGTCACTCTTGGTTCATTGCATATCCCGGTACACCGCCGGAGGCATTCATATAGAGTCATCTTTGTTCTAGTATTGAGTTGTAATCATCGAGTTGTAAATAAATAGAAGTGTGATGATCATCATTATTAGAGCATTGTCCCAAGTGAGGAATATATATATAAAAAAGAGAAAGGCCATAAAAAAAGAAAGGCCACAAAAAAAGAAAGGCCATAAAAAAGGCCAAAAAATGAGAGAAAAAGAGAGAAGGGAAAATGTTACTATTCTTTTACCACACTTGTGCTTCAAATTAGCACCATGATCTTCATAGTAGAGAGTCTCTCATGTTATCACTTTCATATACTAGTGGGAATTTTTCATTATAGAACTTGGCTTGTATATTCCAACAATGGGCCTCCTCAAGTGCCCTAGGTCTTCGTGAGCAAGCAAGTTGGATGCACACCCACTAGTTTCCTTTGTTGAGCTTTTATACATTTATAGCTCTAGTGCATCAGTTGCATGGCAATCCCTACTCCTTGTATTAACATCAATCGGTGGGCATCTCCATTGCCCATTGATTAGCCTCGTTGATGTGAGACTTTCTCCTTTTTTTGTCTTCTCCACATAACCCCCTCATTATATTCTATTCCACCCATAGTGCCATGTCCATGGCTCGCGCTCATATATTGCGTGAAAGATTATAGGTTTGAGATTACTATAGTATGAAACAATTGCTTGGCTTGTCATCGGGGTTGTGCATGATGAGAGCATTCTTGTGTGACGAAAATGAAACATGACTAAACTATATGATTTTGTAGGGATGAACTTTCTTTGGCCATGTTATTTTGAGAAGACATAATTACTTAGTTAGTATGCTTGAAGTATTATCATTTTTATATCAATATGAACTTTTGTCTTGAATCTTTCGGATCTGAATATTCATACCACAATTAAGAAGAATTACATTAAAATTATGCCAAGTAGCACTCCACATCAAAAGTTCTCTTTTTATCATTTACCTACTTGAGGACGAGCAAGAATTAAGCTTGGGGATGCTTGATACGTCTCCAACGTATCTATAATTTTTGATTGCTCCATGCTATATTATCTACTGTTTTGGACTATATTGGGCTTTATTTTCCACTTTTATATTATTTTTGGGACTAACCTATTAACCGGAGGCCCAGCCCAGAATTGCTATTTTTTGCCTGTTTTAGGGTTTCGAAGAAAAGGAATATCAAACAGAGTCCAAACGGAATGAAACCTTCGGAAACATGATTTTCTCAGCAGATAAGATCCAGGAGACTTGGACCCTCTGTCAAGAAAGCCACGAGGCGGTCACGAGGGTGGAGGGCGCCCCCCCTAGGGCGCGCCCCCTCCCTCGTGGGCCCCTCGAAGCTCCACCGACGTACTTCTTCCTCCTATATATATCCACGTACCCCCAAACGATCGGGGAAGGAGCCAAAAACTTAATTGCACCGCCGCAACTTTCTGTATCCATGAGATCCCATCTTGGGGCCTGTTCCGGAGCTCCGCCGGAGGGGGCATCGATCATGGAGGGCTTCTACATCATCATCCAAGCCCCTCCGATGAAGTGTGAGTAGTTTACTTCAGACCTACGGGTCCATAGTTAGTAGCTAGATGGCTTCTTCTCTCTTTTTGGATCTCAATACAATATTCTCCCCCTCTCTTGTGGAGATCTATTCGATGTAATCTTCTTTCTGTGGTGTGTTTGTTGAGTCCGATGAATTGTGGGTTTATGATCCAGTCTATCTATGAATAATACATGAATCTTCTCTGAATTCTTTTATGTATGATTGGTTATCTTTGCAAGTCTCTTTGAATTATCAGTTTGGTTTGGCCTACTAGATTGGTTGTTCTTGCCATGGGAGAAGTGCTTAGCTTTGGGTTCGATCTTGCGGTGTCCTTTCCCAGTGACAGAAGGGGCAGCAAGGCACGTATTGTATCGTTGCCATCGAGGATAACAAGATGGGGTTTTTATCATATTGCATGAAACTATCCCTCTACATCATGTCATCTTGCTTAAGGTGTTACTCTGTTTTTTTACTTAATACTCTAGATGCATGCTGGATAGCGGTCGATGAGTGGAGTACTAGTAGTAGATGCAGAGTCATTTCGGTCTACTTGTCTCGGATGTGATGCCTATATACATGATCATACCTAGATATTCTCATAACTATGCTCAATTCTCTCAATTGCTCAACAGTAATTTGTTCACCCACCATAGAATACTTATGCTCTTGAGAGAAGCCACTAGTGAAACCTATGGCCCCCGGGTCTATTCTCATCATATCAATCTCCATCACTTTAATCTTGCTTTGCTTTTTTACTTTGCCTTTTACTTTTCACTTTGCATCTCTATACCAAAAATACCAAAAATATTATATCTATCGGATCTCATTCTCGTAAGTGACCGTGAAGGGATTGACAACCCCTAATCGCGTTGGTTGCGAGTAGCAACCGTGAAGGGATTGACAACCCCTAAATACCATGAATTTATCTCTCTATATCATGTCATCTTGCTTAAGGCGTTACTCTATTTTTAACTTAATACTCTAGATGCATGCTGGATAGCGGTCGATGAGTGGAGTAATAGTAGTAGATGCAGAATCGTTTCGGTCTACTTGTCACGGACGTGATGCCTATATACATGATCATGCCTAGATATTCTCATAACTGTGCTCAATTCTGTCAATTGCTCAACAGTAATTTGTTCACCCACAGTAGAATGCTTATGCTCTTGAGAGAAGCCACTAGTGAAACCTATGGCCCCCGGGTCTCTTTCTCATCATATTAATCTCCATCACTTTATTATTGCTTTTATTTTACTTTGCTTTTACTTTTTACTTTGCATCTTTATACCAAAAATACCAGAAATATTTTTTATCATCTCTATCAGATCTCACTTTCGTAAGTGACCGTGAAAGGATTGACAACCCCTAAGTGCGTTGGTTGCGTTGAGCTATTGTTTTTGTGTAGGTACGAGGGACTTGTACGTGGCCTCCTACTGGATTGATACCTTGGTTCTCAAAAACTGAGGGAAAAACCTACGCTACTTTGCTGCATCATCCTCTCCTCTTTGGGGAAATCCAACCCTATGCTCAAGAGGTAGCATCCCTCACGCAAGCAACGAAGTCATCCTGTTCAAATAGTGACCCGTCTTCCTTTACCGTGGGGTACCCTCTGGCTACATCCGCCGGGTCTAGATCTGGCACCCAAGCCTTGGAGTGGCTTAGAGCAGTTAAAGCCCCGGCTCTAGCACAGGAGCACTTGACTTCTTGGAACCTAGCGGGTAAGATTGACAGCTTCTTTAAGACATCACTGAGCCAGTTGGGTCCTTGATTGGTAGGAGAGATAGCGGCAAGTGCCCGTTGTGCGCCAATGTACAATTGTTCTACTAAAGTATACACCGCCCTTAGTTTAGTCACATTGTCTTGGCTCAGGTTCTTGCTTTGTGGGCCTGCACATGGTTTTTTTAAAAGGTCAGCTAGCATTTTGTATTCCGGTCCAAAGAAGGTCAAAAAGGTCAGTACAGATGACTTACCGAAGATGGCGGACACTATTTGAGACACCCGGTCTTTTAAACCGGTCAGCTCCGTAGTAACCTCTTCAAGAGCTGCTTTATCTTTCTCGGTGCGTTTGGTCAGTAGCATTTTCTCTTCAGCCCAGGTTTTCTTCTTCGCGGCCAAGTTGGTTCTCAATGTTTCCGTCTCAGCAAGACTTAATTGCAGTTTGGAGTCAGCAGACCTGATTTCTGCCTCCTGATCCGCCAGCCGGGTCTTCGCATCAGTTAATTGCAAGCTCAGTTAAGATAAGGCATTATGCAAAACATACCCAGATGAGTCAAGATTTTAATTAAGGTTCAACATTTAAGATTCAAGTCTCAAGTACTTTGCACTGCAAAACCACTTGACACTTGGGGGCTAATGTATGCCAAAACAATTTCTTATGACTCTAACATACTTTAAGTCCCAAGTGCTTTACAAAGTAACAACACTTGGAACTTGGGGGCTAATGTATGCTATTCAACAAATTTCTCAAGGTTAAGCCAGATTACAATGTTTTTTGGATTCGGCACAAGACAGTTATGAAAATTCAAAGAACTGGCTCATTTATGGTCAAATGAACCGGCCCTTGGGGGCTACATGTGAAGCTTTGTTCTATTTTATTGGACTCCAGAAAAATCTAAAGAATGTAAGTAAGCCGGAAGAACATACCTCATACTTTAGCTGCAACTGCTTGACCATTTCGATCTCCGAGTCATGGCTGGAGTCCACATGGCTGAGATAGCCAGATAATATGTCATTGGCATTCATATGGTCATAATGCGAAATGTCAAAACACACCTTTTGTTTCTCCAGCGCCTCTTGTTTCACAGTATGACGAGCCAACACGGTGGGATTCCCCGGCTCAATGAAGCGGCTTCCAGTGATCAGAACGTCTTGAGCAAACGGTGACGGCGGGTTAGCCGAGCTGGACGGTCCAGTAGCAGAAGGGTTAACGGTGGTATCGTCAACTGACGGCTCAGGAGGATTTACTTCAATGTTGACAGGCGGGTCTTCTGGAGCTTCAGTCAATGGAGGAGAAGATGGCAGGGCTGGTTCAGATGCAAGGACTTGCGGGTTTTCCACCGGCTTAGTTACCTTGGCCTTCTTGGACTTGGCTTGGCCACTAAGAAAGATATTGTGAAACAGTCAGTATAAAAAAGCAGTTTGAAAGATACGAAGGAAAGAGGATTTTTTCCTTACCCAGGGGTAGTCTTGAAGGCCGGAAATTGGGTCTGAGACGAGTCGCCGGAAGAGCGAGACACCTCCTGCAAAGATAAAACAAAATAACTAATGCAAGGGAGAAGATCCCTTCCGGGGGGGCCCGAGCCATCAATGAGATACCACTCTGGAAGAGCTCGGATTCTAACCTTGTGTCAGACCCGCGGGCCAAGGGACAGTCTCTGGTAGACAGTTTCTATGGGGCGTAGGCCTCCCAAAAGGTAACGGAGGCGTGCAAAGGTTTCCTCGAGCCAGACGGACATTGGTCCTCGAGTGCAAAGGCAGAAGGGAGCTTGACTGCAAGACTCACCCGTCGAGCAGAGAAGAAAGTCGGCCTTAGTGATCTGACGGTGCCGAGTGGAAGGGCCGTCGCTCAACGGATAAAACTTACTCTAGGGATAACAGGCTGATCTTCCCCAAGAGTCCACATCAACGGGAAGGTTTGGCACCTCGATGTCGGCTATGAATCTAATCTTTTGGAAAAAATAAGTCTCTTTGCTTGAATTTTAGAACTTAGAATTTATTACCCTAGAAAAAAAAGAAAAACCTAATCCTCTGAATCTTTGGTATCCTTCAAATCTTTGCTATCCTTCAAATCTTCGCTATCCTTCGAGTCTTCGATACGCTTCGAATCCTTATGGGGAAGTCTATAAATTATACGTCCCTTGCTTGAATCATAACGACTTAATTCAATTTTGACCCTATCCCCCATCAGTATTCGTATAGAACTAGACCGTAGGAAAATGATAGCTCCAATAATTTCTTTGTTCTCAACGCCTCCTATTTAGAGGAATTAGCTACTTCAACGATCTTTGATGGTTATAGGGGTATCCAAAGTACAAACCTAATGGTTGTTTATCCATTAACAGAAAGTCAAAGACAAAGAAATAAACCTCATTCTGGCGTTTTTGAGGAGTCCGTTGAAGAACAGCAGGCGGTTCATCATCATTCCGGGTCTGACGGCGGCTCTCGTGTTGCTGCTTTTTCAAAAGAAAATGAGGATCCAGATAAGCCAAAGGGTGTGAAAACCTTACTTTCCGGGTTACCAGTCGAACTTTCTGTCTTGGCAAATTGGCTAAGCCGGAGGAAATAGTTACCTCTTCTTCCATGGCCTGACTGGCCCCTGTGTCGTTCTGGCAATGATCAGTGTTAATAAGATTATTAAAAAGTTGGCCAAGGGAGTCAAGGGCTACCTCCGACTCAAAAGTATCATCAAGCTTCAACAGATCTTCAGCAGTGCTTTTCTTCTTCTTCTTAGATCTCCGGGTTGTTTTCTTGGCGGTTATGGAGGCGGCTCTGGCTTTCTTGGCGGCTTCGTGCTCGTACTTGGCTTTCCAGAAATCAGATTTGGCCTATAAACAAACAAACAAGACGAAAGGTCATGCAAGTATTTAAAATAGCTGAGGAAAATGCAAAGAGGAAGA
Organism: Triticum dicoccoides; assembly: GCF_002162155.2. Taxonomy (NCBI): domain Eukaryota; kingdom Viridiplantae; phylum Streptophyta; class Magnoliopsida; order Poales; family Poaceae; genus Triticum; species Triticum dicoccoides. The sequence goes on along the minus strand of NC_041384.1, from coordinate 731,536,890 downwards.
GGGCAGAGGTTCTTTACCTCTGGCACTGGGTTAAGCTTGCAGAAAGGGTTTAACCTGACTTTACTGCAGTCTTCATATTTACCATTCACCAGAAGAGTTGACATTGAAACAATATCTTCTTCCGTTAATTGAACAGAGCTGTGACGAAGAGAGTCATCTGGGCCTCCACCATATTCGTACATCAGTTTGGATCGGCGGCTTAGAGGGATGACCCGCCACGCTGTTGGAAATATGCCCTAGAGGCAATAATAAAAGCATTATTATTATATTTCCTTGTTCATGATAATTGTCTTTATTCATGCTATAATTGTGTTATCCGGAAATCGTAATACATGTGTGCATAATAGACACCAACATGTCCCTAGTAAGCCTCTAGTTGACTAGCTCGTTGATCAACAGATAGTCATGGTTTCCTGACTATGGACATTGGATGTCATTGATAACGAGATCACATCATTAGGAGAATGATGTGATGGACAAGACCCAATCCTAAACATAGCACAAGATCGTATAGTTCGTTTGCTAGAGTTTTCCAATGTCAAGTATCTTTTCCTTAGACCATGAGATCGTGTAACTCCCGGATACCGTAGGAGTGCTTTGGGTGTACCAAACGTCACAACGTAACTGGGTGACTATAAAGGTATACTACGGGTATCTCCGAAAGTGTCTGTTGGGTTGACACGGATCAAGACTGGGATTTGTCACTCCGTATGACGGAGAAGTATCACTGGGCCCACTCGGTAATACATCATCATTATGAGCTGAAAGTGACCAAGTGTCTGGTCACGGGATCATGCATTACGGTACGAGTAAATTGACTTGCCGGTAACGAGATTGAACAAGGTATTGGGATACCGACGATCGAATCTCGGGCAAGTAGCATACCGATTGACAAAGGGAATTGTATACGGGGTTGCTTGAATCCTCGACATCGTGGTTCATCCGTTGAGATCATCGAGGAGCATGTGGGAGCCAACATGGGTATCCAGATCCCGCTGTTGGTTATTGACCGGAGAGCGATCTCGGTCATGTCTACATGTCTCCCGAACCCGTAGGGTCTACACACTTAAGGTTCGGTGACGCTAGGGTTGTAGGGATATGTATATGTAGTAACCCGAATGTTGTTCAGAGTCCCGGATGAGATCCAGGACGTCACGAGGAGTTCCGGAATGGTCCGGAGGTAAAGAATTATATATAGGAAGTGCTATTTCGGCCATCGGGACAAGTTTCGAGGTCATCGGTATTGTACCGGGACCACCGGAAGGGTCCCGGGGGTCCACCGGGTGGGGCCACCTGCCCCGGGGAGCCACATGGGCTGTAGGGGTGTGCGCCTTGGCATATATGGGCCAAGGGCACCAGCCCCAAGAGGCCCATGCGCCAAGAGATAAGGAAAGGAAGAGTCCTAAAGGGGGAAGGCACCTCCTAGGTGCCTTGGGGAGGAGGGATTCCTCCCTTGGCCGCCGCCCCCCTAGGAGATTGCACCTCCTAGGGCCGGCACCCCCCCTAGGCTCCCTATATATAGTGGGGGAAGGAGGGCCTCTCAAACCATGCCTTTGGTGCCTCCCTCTCCCTCTCCAACACATCCTCCTCCTCCATAGAGCTTGGCGAAGCCCTGCCGGAGTACTGCAGCTCCATCACCACCACGCCGTCGTGCTGCTGCTAGAGCCATCCTCCTCAACCTCTTCTCCCCCGTACTGGATCAAGAAGGAGGAGACGTTACGCTGACCGTACGTGTGTTGAACGCGGAGGTGCCGTCCGTTCGGCGCTAGGATCTCCGGTGATTTGGATCACGTCGAGTTCGCCTTCCTCATCCCCGTTCTTTGAACGCTTCTGCGTGTGATCTACAAAGGTATGTAGATGCAATCCAATCACTCATTGCTAGATGAACTCATAGATGGATCTTGGTGAAACCGTAGGAAAATTTTTGTTTTCTGCAACGTTCCCCAACAGTGGCATCATGAGCTAGGTCTATGCGTAGTTCTCTTGCACGAGTAGAACACAATTTGTTGTGGGCGTTGATGTTGTCAACTTTCTTGCCGCTACTAGTCTTATCTTGCTTCAACGGTATAGTGGGATGAAGCGGCCCGGACCAACCTTACACGTACGCTTACGTGAGACCGGTTCCACCGACTAACATGCACAAGTTGCATAAGGTGGCTGGCGGGTGTCTGTCTCTCCCACTTCAGTTGGAGCGGATTCGATGAAAAGGGTCCTTATGAAGGGTAAATAGAAGTTGACAAATCACGTTGTGGCTTTCACGTAGGTAAGAAAACGTTCTTGCTAGAACCCTATTTCAGCCACGTAAAACTTGCAACAACAATTAGAGGACGTCTAACTTGTTTTTGCAGCAAGTGTTCTGTGATGTGATATGGCCAAAGTTGTGATGAATGATGAATGATATATATGTGATGTATGAGATGTTCATGCTATTGTAATAGGAATCACGACTTGCATGTCGATGAGTATGACAACCGGCAGGAGCCATAGGAGTTGTCTTTATTTTTTGTATGACCTGCGTGTCATTGAGAAACGCCATGTAAATTACTTTACTTAATTGCTAAATGCGTTAGCCATAGTAGTAGAAGTAATAGTTGGCGAGCAACTTCATGGAGACACGATGATGGAGATCATGATGATGGAGATCATGGTGTCATGCCGGTGACAAGATGATCATGGAGCCCCAAGATGGAGATCAAAGGAGCTATGTGATATTGGCTATATCATGTCACTATTATTTTTGATTGCATGTGATGTTTATCATGTTTCTGCATCTTGTTTGCTTATAACAACGGTAGTAAATAAGATGATCCCTCATAATAATTTCAAGAAAGTGTTCCCCTTAACTATGCACCGTTGCGACAGTTCGTTGTTTCGAAGCACCACGTGATGATCGGGTGTGATAGATTCCAACGTTCACATACAACGGGTGTAAGACAGATTTACAAATGCAAACACTTAGGTTGACTTGACGAGCCTAGCATGTACAGACATGGCCTCGGAGCACAGAAGACCAAAAGGTCGAGCATGAGTCGTATAGAAGATACGATCAACATGAAGATGTTCACCGATGTTGACTAGTCCGTCTCACGTGATGATCGGACACGGCCTAGTTAACTCGGATCATGTTATACTTAGATTACAGGAGGTATGTCTATCTAAGTGGGAGTTCATTGAATAATTTGATTAGATGAACTTAATTATCATGAACTTAGTCTAAAATCTTTACAATATGTCTTGTAGAACAAATGGCCAACGTAGTCCTCAACTTCAACGCGTTCCTAGAGAAAACCAAGCTGAAAGACGATGGCAGCAACTACACGGACTGGGTCCGGAACCTGAGGATCATCCTCATAGCTGCCAAGAAAGATTATGTCCTACAAGCACCGCTGGGTGACGCACATGTTCTCCCTGCAGAACAAGATGTTATGAACACTTGGTAGGCACGTACCGATGACTACTCCCTCGTTCAGTGCGGCATGCTTTACAGCTTAGAGCCGGGACTCCAAAAGTGTTTTGAGAGACACGGAGCATATGAGATGTTCGAAGAGCTAAAAATGGTTTTCCAAGCTCATGCCCGGGTCGAGAGATATGAAGTCTCCGACAAATTCTTCAGCTATAAGATGGAGGAAAATAGTTCTGTCAGTGAGCACATACTCACAATGTCTGGGTTACATAACCGCTTGACTTAGCTGGGAGTTAATCTCCCGGATGATGCGGTCATTGACAGAATCCTTCAGTCGCTTCCACCGAGCTACAAGAGCTTTGTGATGAACTTCAATATGCAGGGGATGGAAAAGACCATTCCTGAAGTATTTGCAATGCTGAAATCAGCAGAGGTAGAAGTCAAAAAGGAACATCAAGTGTTGATGGTGAATAAAACCACTAAGTTCAAGAAAGGCAAGGGTAAGAAAACCTTCAAGAAGGACGGCAAGGGAGTTGTCGCGCCCGGCAAGCAAGCTGCCGGGAAGAAGCCAAAGAATGGACCCAAGCCCGAGACTGAGTGCTTTTATTGCAAGGAAAGTGGTCACTGGAAGCGGAACTGCCCCAAATACTTAGCAGACAAGAAGGCCGGCAAAACGAAAGGTATATGTGATATACATGTAACTGATGTGTACCTTACCAGTACTCGTAGTAGCTCCTAGGTATTTGATACCGGTGCAGTTGCTCACATTTGTAACTCAAAGCAGGAGCTGCGGAATAAGCGGAGACTGGCGAAGGACGAGGTGACGATGCGCGTCGGGAATGGTTCCAAGGTCAATGTGATCGCCGTCGGCACGCTACCTCTACATTTACCTACGGGATTAGTTTTGAACCTCAATAATTGTTATTTAGTGCCAAGTTTGAGCATGAACATTGTATCAGGATCTCGTTTAATTCAAGATGGCTACTCATTTAAATCTGAGAATAATGGTTGTTCTATTTATATGAGAGATATGTTTTATGGTCATGATCCGATGGTGAATGGTTTATTCTTAATGAATCTCGAGCGTAATGCTACACATATTCATAGTGTGAATACCAAAAGATGTAAGATTGATAATGATAGTCCCACATACTTGTGGCACTGCCGCCTTGGTCACATAGGTGTCAAATGCATGAAGAAGCTCCATGCTGATGGACTTTTAGAGTCTCTTGATTACGAATCATTTGACACGTGCGAACCATGCCTCATGGGTAAAATGACCAAGACTCCGTTCTCGGGAACAATGGAGCGAGCAACCAACTTATTGGAAATCATACATACTGATGTGTGCGGTCCAATGAGTGTTGAGGCTTGCGGTGGCTATCGTTATGTTCTCACCCTCACTGATGACTTGAGTAGATATGGGTATGTCTACTTAATGAAACACAAGTCTGAGACCTTTGAAAAGTTCAAGGAATTTCAGAGTGAGGTTGAGAATCAACGTCACAGGAAAATCAAGTTCCTACGATCAGATCATGGAGGAGAATACTTGAGTCACGAGTTTGGCACACACTTAAGAAAATGTGGAATAGTTTCACAACTCACGCCGCCTGGAACACCTCAGCGTAATGGTGTGTCCGAACATCGTAATCGCACTCTATTAGATATGGTGCGATCTATGATGTCTCTTGCTGATTTACCGCTATCTTTTTGGGGGTATGCTTTAGAGACTGCCGCATTCACTTTAAATAGGGCTCCGTCGAAATCCGTTGAGACGACACCGTATGAATTATGGTTTGGGAAGAAACCTAAGTTGTCGTTTCTAAAAGTTTGGGGATGCGATGCTTATGTCAAGAAACTTCAACCTGAAAAGCTCGAACCCAAGTCGGAGAAATGCGTCTTCATAGGATACCCTAAAGAAACTATTGGGTATACCTTCTACCTCAGATCCGAAGGCAAGATCTTTGTTGCCAAGAATGGATCCTTTCTAGAGAAGGAGTTTCTCTCAAAAGAAGTAAGTGGGAGGAAAGTAGAACTTGATGAAGTATTACCTCTTGAACCGGAAAATGGCGCAACTCAAGAAAATGTTCCTGAGGTGCCTGCACCGACTAGAGAGGAAGTTAATGATGATGATCAAGATACTTCTGATCAAGCTCCTACTGAAATTCGTAGGTCCACAAGGACACATTCCGCACCAGAGTGGTACGGCAACCCTGTCTTGGAAATCATGTTGTTAGACAACGGTGAACCTTCGAACTATGAGGAAGCGATGGCTAGAAGCCATGAAATCCGAGATAGGATCCATGTATGAAAACGAAGTATGGACTTTGACTGACTTGCCCGTTGAGCGGCGAGCCATAGAAAATAAATGGATCTTTAAGAAGAAGACAGACGCGGATGGTAATGTGACCATCTATAAATTTTGGCTTGTCGCTAAGGGTTATCGACAAGTTCAAGGGGTTGACTACGATGAGACTTTCTCACCGGTAGCGAAGCTAAAGTCTGTCCGAATCATGTTAGCAATTGCCGCATTCTATGATTATGAGATATGGCAAATGGACGTCATAACGGCATTCCTTAATGGTTTCCTTAAGGAAGAATTGTATATGATGCAGCCGGAAGGTTTTGTCGATCCTAAGAATGCTAACAAGGTGTGCAAGCTCCAACGCTCGATTTATGGGCTGGTGCAAGCATCTCGGAGTTGGAACATTCGCTTTGATGAGATGATCAAAGCGTTTGGGTTTACGCAGACTTATGGAGAAGCCTGCGTTTACAAGAAAGTGAGTGGGAGCTCTGTAGCATTTCTCATATTATATGTAGATGACATACTTTTGATGGGAAATGATATAGAGCTCTTGGACAGCATTAAGGCCTACTTGAATAAGAGTTTTTCAATGAAGGACCTTGGAGAAGCTGCTTATATATTAGGCATCAAGATCTATAGAGACAGATCAAGACGCCTCATAGGTCTTTCACAAAGCACATACCTTGATAAGATATTGAAGAAGTTCAATATGGATCAGTCTAAGAAGGGGTTCTTGCCTGTGTTGCAAGGTGTGAAATTGAGCTCAGCTCAATGTCCGACCACGGCAGAAGATATAGAAGAGATGAGTGTCATCCCCTATGCCTCAGCCATAGGTTCTATTATGTATGCCATGCTGTGTACCAGACCTGATGTAAACCTTGCCGTAAGTTTGGTAGGTAGGTACCAAAGTAATCCCGGCAAGGAACACTGGACAGCGGTCAAGAATATCCTGAAGTACCTGAAAAGGACTAAGGAAATGTTTCTCGTCTATGGAGGTGACGAAGAGCTTGTCGTAAAGGGTTACGTCGACGCTAGCTTCGACACAGATCTGGATGACTCAAAGTCACAAACCGGATACGTGTATATTTTGAATGGTGGGGCAGTAAGCTGGTGCAGTTGCAAGCAGAGCGTCGTGGCGGGATCTACATGTGAAGCGGAGTACATGGCAGCCTCGGAGGCAGCACATGAAGCAATTTGGGTGAAGTAGTTCATCACCGACCTAGGAGTCATACCCAATGCGTCGGGGCCAATCAAACTCTTCTGTGACAACACTGGAGCTATTGCACTTGCCAAGGAGCCCAGGTTTCACAAGAAGACCAGGCACATCAAACGTCGCTTCAACTCCATTCGTGAAAATGTTCAAGATGGAGACATAGATATTTGTAAAGTACATACGGACCTGAATGTAGCAGATCCATTGACTAAACCTCTCCCTAGAGAAAAACATGATCAACACCAGAATTCCATGGGTGTTCGATTCATCACAATGTAACTAGATTATTGACTCTAGTGCAAGTGGGAGACTGTTGGAAATATGCCCTAGAGGCAATAATAAAAGCATTATTATTATATTTCCTTGTTCATGATAATTGTCTTTATTCATGCTATAATTGTGTTATCCGGAAATCGTAATACATGTGTGAATAATAGACACCAACATGTCCCTAGTAAGCCTCTAGTTGACTAGCTTGTTGATCAACAGATAGTCATGGTTTCCTGACTATGGACATTGGATGTCATTGATAAAGAGATCACATCATTAGGAGAATGATGTGATGGACAAGACCCAATCCTAAACATAGCACAAGATCGTATAGTTCATTTGCTAGAGTTTTCCAATGTCAAGTATCTTTTCCTTAGACCATGAGATCGTGTAACTCCCGGATACCGTAGGAGTGCTTTGGGTGTACCAAACGTCACAACGTAACTGGGTGACTATAAAGGTATACTACGGGTATCTCCGAAAGTGTCTGTTGGGTTGACACGGATCAAGACTGGGATTTGTCACTCCGTATGACGGAGAAGTATCGCTGGGCCCACTCGGTAATACATCATCATTATGAGCTCAAAGTGACCAAGTGTCTGGTCACGAGATCATGCATTATGATACGAGTAAAGTGACTTGCCGGTAACGAGATTGAACAAGGTATTGGGATACCGACGATCGAATCTCGGGCAAGTAGCATACCGATTGACAAAGGGAATTGTATACGGGGTTGCTTGAATCCTCGACATCGTGGTTCATCCGATGAGATCATCGAGGAGCATGTGGGAGCCAACATGGGTATCCAGATCCCGCTGTTGGTTATTGACCGGAGAGCGATCTCGGTCATGTCTACATGTCTCCCGAACCCGTAGGGTCTACACACTTAAGGTTCGGTGACGCTAGGGTTGTAGGGATATGTATATGCAGTAACTCGAATGTTGTTCGGAGTCCCAGATGAGATCCCGGACGTCACGAGGAGTTCCGGAATGGTCCGGAGGTAAAGAATTATATATAGGAAGTGCTATTTCGGCCATCGGGACAAGTTTCGGGGTCATCGGTATTGTACCGGGACCACCGGAAGGGTCTCGGGGGTCCACCGGGTGGGGCCACCTGCCCCGGGGGGGCACATGGGCTGTAGGGGTGTGCGCCTTGGCATATATGGGCCAAGGGAACCAGCCCCAAGAGGCCCATGCGCCAAGAGATAAGGAAGGCACCTCCTAGGTGCCTTGGGGAGGAGGGATTCCTCCCTTGGCCGCCGCCCCCCTAGGAGATTGCATCTCCTAGGGACGGCGCCCCCCCTAGGCTCCCTATATATAGTGGGGGAAGGAGGGCCTCTCAAACCACGCCTTTGGTGCCTCCCTCTCCCTCTCCAACACATCCTCCTCCATAGAGCTTGGCGAAGCCCTGCCGGAGTACTGCAGCTCCATCACCACCACGCCGTCGTGCTGCTGCTGGAGCCATCTTCCTCAACCTCTTCTCCCCCTTGCTGGATCAAGAAGGAGGAGACGTTACGCTGACCGTACGTGTGTTGAACGCGGAGGTGCCGTCCGTTCGGCGCTAGGATCTCCGGTAATTTGGATCACGTCTAGTACGCCTTCCTCATCCCCATTCTTTGAACGCTTCCGCGCGTGATCTACAAAGGTATGTAGATGCAATCCAATCACTTGTTGCTAGATGAACTCATAGATGGATCTTGGTGAAACCGTAGGAAAAATTTTGTTTTCTGCAACGTTCCCCAACACACGCGACCCAGCAACGGGTTAAGTCAACTCTGGTTAAACCATTACCTAATAAGGTGTTAATCATTTTGATTGATGGGATCAGCATCTTGCGTTCGGTAGCAGTAAGCTTGTCAGGGAGCATGAATTTGGAGTCAAGACGCTCGGCACGATAACCCGACAGTGGCTTCTCGTTTGCTGGTGAAGTGTCTTGACAATAGAACCAAGTCTGATTCCAGTCTTTTGGATGACTCGGCAAGACTATGAGGGGGGAAATAGCACCCTGTCGATGCTGAATTGAGATTCCTTCAAGCTCCAAGCTAGGGCCATTGGTACACTCGTTCTGCCGGTTCAAATAAAAATACTCTCTAAAGAGTTCCACGGTCGGCTCTTCCTGAAGGTACACCTCACAGAGCACTTGGAAGTTGCAAATATTGGATATGGAATTGGGCCCAATATCTTGAGGGTGGAGTTTGAAAAAATGGAGGACATCTCTGAAGAATTTTGAGCCAGGCGGTGAAAAGCCACGGTTCATGTGGTCAGAAAAGACAATGACTTCACCATCTTTTGGATTGGGCTGTTCCTCCTCTGGGTCAGGCGCACGGTAGGGCATTACATTCTTCCTTGGCAAAAAACCTATGGTAAAGAATTCCGTCAGATTGTCCTCAGTGACGGTTGAGGGAACCCAGTTGTAGACAATCGTCGCTTTGGACGGCATGATGTTCAAAAACGAACTGAAAGGAAGGCAACATGCCGGTTCAATTAAATGATAATGATGAAAGTAAATGATGATGATACAGGGGAGTAATGGAGGCCTAAATAAGGGCTAATGTCATATAAGGAAAAGTAAGCCGGCATAGTAAGCCGCCATGACTACAGACATTTGAGAAATACCAGCAGCAGAATTGGTTAAGTATGGAGACAAACAGGTTTCCTAACTTCCAGATATTATTATGGATGAAATGGCCGTTCAAAATGAAAAATTTCCTAGACCTAAAAATATAGCCCATATGAGTTCATCAGTTCTAATGCGGCCTTTGTACGAGAAAAAGGGGTCTACTCATGTCAAGAGTAGGCACCAAACAGCTACCACATAAGCACACATCTCTTTTTGGATCAAGAAGAGGCAGCAGTGGAAGAACTGCGAAGAACCGTGAAGAACTACGAAGAATATGCAGGAAAACCTAGAAGCTCTAAATGCGGATCTGAGGAATGGAGGGCGAATACTTACGGCCACGGATTCCTCCACGGAAGATCGCCGCCGTTATCTCTGAACCGATTCTGGTTGATGCAGCGGCCAAAGTCGACGACGACGAGATGCTCTGCGACGGCGGCGGGGCTCGATCTGCAGTGGAGTTGCGAGAGGAAGAAGACGAAGAAGAGAGACGAATGAAAAAAGACCAGGGCGTGCCTATTTATAAGGGGATAAGCCAACAGGCGGGCGTGAAAATCGAGGAAGACCCGAATAATGGCTATCTAACTAAATGGACGCCTCGATTCTCGGAAGGCATTAAAGATGAAGGTCGTTGGAGATGACGTCATAAAAGTTTTTCATATTTTCCAGAGATGATGTCACGGCGGGTTACAAAAACTTCTGGGAGGAAAGGAAGATGGATTTTTGTTTAAGCATTGGAGATTGACAAAGAACAAAGTTCAAAGTCAACCTGGGGCCTAATGTTGGGGATATATGTAACGCCCTCGATGCGGCTATATCTCCCACGTGTCGAAGAACGACTTAGAGGCATAACCGCATTGAAAGCAATGTAGCAAGTGAGGTAATCTTCACACAACCCATGTAATACATAAGGGGGAAAGATACATAGTTGGCTTACAATCGCCACTTCACACAAATACATGAATAAAGCATTACATCATCCAAATACAATCAAGGTCCGACTACGGAACCAAAATAAAAGAAGAACCCCAAATGCGACAAGGTCCCCGATCGAACCCAACTGGGCTCCACTACTGATCAATTAGAACGAAACGACACAAAGGACAAGATCTTCATCGAGCTCCTCCTGAGCTTGGTTGCGTCATCTGCACGAACTCATCGGCACCTCTAAACTGGTTTCGGGGCGTTACAACACTCCACCACTACGAGAGGATCTCGTCCCGAGATCTAGAATGGCACCGGAGGGACAACGGAAAAAAGAAGATAAGCGGTAAAAACTAAGTTGCTTCTTTGACCAATGAGTGAAACTAAAGAATCCTTTAAAAATTGAACGAATAGAAAGAAAGAATACAACGAGAAAGAGCAAAGTAGAAAGCACTCCGTTAGGAAAAGGAACAAGGAAAAACAACTTCGGGCAGCACTCCGGTTGAGAAGGGATGCAAGACTTGATACGGTGAAAAGAACTTGATCAGAGGACACGACACTCCGGTTAAACAAGATAGAGAAGGAATAAGACTAATATAATTTGGACAGCACTTCGACTGTAAATGGAAGAAATTGAACATGATCTTGACAAACCGAGATGAGGAGTGAAAAGAGCAACATCACTAGACCTCCGGGAGAAAGAGCTTGAAAAGGCATCTTTAGGAGAAGGGTTGAACGGAGTTATTAGAAAGCCAACAACGAAAAGAATAAGCTTGATATGGTCTTATGGAGTACATCTCAAGTTATGAGGTGACAACCTGCCACTCACGGGAAAAAGAATTGGATTGATAAGAACAAGGAGACGAGAAAGTATTACACCGGGAGGATAAATGAAGAACTTGGGTCCTTTATAAGCACCATGGATAGCAACAATCCTCAGGGAAGGCTTTAGGTGGAATGTAACCCCAAATAGATCCAATGACGAGATTGATGGATTTAAAATACCTCATTCTTAACACCATGTGAATCATGAAACATGAACTAAAATTATCAAGAATGGCATAATACCACCTCCAATGATACGGTAGAAAGAATTGCACTCCGGATTACAATATGAAGAAAGCTTGAGCTTCTTAGCAAAGAATGTCAATGAAAAACTTGGAGAAGGAATTAAATCCTTTATGGACCATCATGTAGAACCTCCATGAAGAACTCCGGTAATGAAAGAATGATCAAACGAAAGAAAGAGAAGTTGAAAGCACAATGTGAATCCTTGTAATGACTTAGATGGATCTCCGTGATGAAATACTTGAAAAGGTTGGAACTCCGGGAAAAGAGAAGATGAACAATTGAGATCAAGAATTTGATGAGCCTCCGGAATAGGGAATTAATCATTTGGATGAAACAAAAATAAGAATTACATTATGCTTATCCTTCACCAATTAAATTGATGACAATCAACGGATTTGATACACTACTTATTCTCGTATCAAGGATTAAGAGAGATATAACATAAACTTGGGAAGGTCTTCAACGAACCACCGGTAGGATTGGAACATTGAATTAAATTGTTACGATAACAAAGGAAGAGAAAAATCTTGAATGAACCACCGTAAGAATTGAAAATGAACGACGAGAAGATAAAGAAACACCGGCAAGAATTATAAAATGAACGAGGATGCTTGAGAGGATTTAGATACATGAGAACAAAGAGATCACGAGCCGATTAGAGATTACTTGAACGAAGCACCGGTAAGCTTGGAGAATGAAAACTGAAAGCTGAGAATGAATAAACCTGAATTGATGAACTCTGGATAACAAACTGAGAAGACTCTTGAATTTCTCCGGATAGGTGAAAAGAATTCCCACAATCGAAAATAATTATGAGAGGATGGCAACAAGATAGAATCCCGAATCTTGAAGAGAATGGAGCAAGATTAAAGAGAAACTCTTCTTCGGTCTTCAAATCTGAGAATGAAAACGAGAAACACCACCAAATTGTTGAGATACTCCGGGATGAAAATTAGAAAGGTTGAACCAACGATGAAAATAATTTGAAAGATCTTGGAGGAAGACATATGACTGATGATAAATCCTTCTTACGTCAAACTTGGAAAGAATTTTAGAGTAACACCGAGAAAAATAAGAAGAGTCAGGTAAGATCCTGGGAAAAGACCAGTGGGTTAGGGCCCACTCAAAAGAAACACCGTTGAATGATTAAAAAGAGAGATTGCACCGGTTGAATTAAAAGGCTTGAATGAGATAACATCCTCAAAATAGCTTGAATGGATTAAAAATGGAAACACGAATCTCGAGATATCTTCAGCACTCCAGAACAATTGAATAGCGAGAGGTGAATGAATGTGAGGTGCATCGGCATGAGAAAGCATTGAAATACGGAAAAGAATATGATCAACACAGAAAGCTTAAATTGGTTCCACCGGAGAAGAAAAAAAATGAAGGATGATGAACTTGAGGCCCGTTAGAACCTTCATGAGAATCACCGGATGCAAACATTGAAAGAAAAGAATGGAGAGACTCCCATCGATAACATGGATACTTGATAAAGAAATCTGGTTCCTTGAAGAAAAAGGGTGGGTGGGCGGGAAAAACAAAGGCAACTTGGACACGGATGAAACAAACACCGTTGAGAAGGACTGATACTAGATCTTGCGGATGTTGAAAATGGACGGATCCACTTGAAGAGAAAACACGCCGGTTGAAAAGGATTGACATGACAAACTCGATGATCGAGAAGGATTAGTATTCACATAGAAATATGATAACACCGCTTAGGAAAAGTATGGAATCAACACTTGACTTCGAAGCAACTCGAATACCACAACTCAAAACAAAACAAGGATTGGCTTGCAGAATAAGCCAGAACAAACATATGATAGAGATTTCGTCCGAAGTTTTCGTGGTGGGGCCTACACGAGCTCGATCGTACAGCACCATCATGTACAAGGCAGTGCACATGACATACGAAGCGTCCCCGAGTCGGCATAGCCAAGGACTCTTTAAGACACAACGAGACCACTGTAAAACCAACCGTGAATAGGCGGACCACTAGACGTCGAACTCCAATTTCATATCATACATTCGTCGGAAAGATATCCTAAGAGCTACTTGAATTCCTACTTATAAACTTCCGAAATTTTCCGGTTATGCAATCAGGTGTTGGGGATACAGGGGAAGCATAATATCTCACCCAAACTAGCAAATCCTACATCCAGCTGTATCCATCCTTCAACACATAACCAAGAAACCTTCAGAGATCATCTACCTCAACCTTCGAAAAGCATCTGTTATACAAGTTATGGCAATACTCCTGAACTCCCGCCCCAATACTGGGTGGCATCGAGGTTATTGTTGGGTTTCGTAGTAATTTCAAAATTTTCCTACGCTCACGCAAGATCATGGTGATGCATAGCAACGAGAGGGGAGAGTATGATCTACATACCCTTGTAGATCGACAACAGAAGTGTTTGGTTGATGTAGTCGTACGTCTCCACGGCCCGACCGATCAAGCACCGAAACTACGGCACCTCCGAGTTCTAGCACACGTTCAGCTCGATGACGATCCCCAGAGTCCGGTCCAGCAAAGTGTCGGGGAAGAGTTCCATCAGCACGACGGCGTGGTGACGATCTTGATGTACTACTGTCGCAGGGCTTTGCCTAAGCACCGCTACAATATTATCGAGGACTATGGTGGCAGGGGGCGCCGCACACGGCTAAGAATATGATCACGTGGATCAACTTGTGTTTCTCTGGGGTGCCCCTGCCTCCGTATATAAAGGCTCAAAGGGGGGTGCGGCTGGCCTAGGAGAGGCGCGCCAGGAGGAGTCCTACTCCCTCTGGGAGTAGGATCCCCCCCAATCCTAGTTGGAATAGGATTCGCGGAGGGGGGAAAAGAGAGAGAGGGGCCGGCCCCCTCTCCTTGTCCTATTCGGAACAAGGGAGGGGAGGGGCGCGCGGCCCATCTTGGGCTGCCCCTTCTCTTTTCCACTAAGGCCTACTTAGGCCCATATAGCTCCTGGGGGGTTCCGGTAACCTCCAGGTACTCCGGTAAAATCCCGATTTCACCCGGAACACTTCCGATATCCAAACATAGGCTTCCAATATATCATTATTTATGTCTCGACCATTTCGAGACTCCTCGTCATGTCCGTGATCACATCCGGGACTCCGAACAACCTTCGGTACATCAAAATGTATAAACTCATAATATAACTGTCATCATAACCTTAAGCGTGCGGACCCTACGGGTTCGAGAACAATGTAGACATGACCGAGACACGTCTCCGGTCAATAACCAATAGCGGAACCTGGATGCTCATATTGGCTCCTACATATTCTACGAAGATCTTTTATCGGTCAGACCGCATAACAACATACGTTGTTCCCTTTGTCATCGGTATGTTACTTGCCCGAGATTCAATCGTCGGTATCCCATACCTAGTTCAATCTCGTTACCGGCAAGTCTCTTTACTCGTTCTGTAATACATCATCCCGCAACTAACTCATTAGTTGCAATGCTTGCAAGGCTTAAGTGATGTGCATTACCGAGAGGGCTCAGAGATACCTCTCCGACAATCGGGGTGACAAATCCTAATCTCGAAATACACCAACCCAACATGTACCTTTGGAGACACCTGTAGAGCACCTTTATAATCACCCAGTTACGTTGTGACGTTTGGTAGCACACAAAGTGTTCCTCCGGCAAACGGGAGTTGCATAATCTCATAGTCATAGGAACATGTATAAGTCATGAAGAAAGCAATAGCAACATACTAAACGATCGGGTGTTAAGCTAATGGAATGGGTCATGTCAATCAGATCATTCACCTAATGATGTGATCCCGTTAATCAAATAACAACTCTTTGTCCATGGTTAGGAAACATAACCATCTTTGATTAATGAGCTAGTCAAGTAGAGGCATACTAGTGACACTCTGTTTGTCTATGTATTCACACATGTATTATGTTTCTGGTTAATACAATTCTAGCATGAATAATAAACATTTATCATGAAATAAGGAAATAAATAATAACTTTATTATTGCCTCTAGGGCATATTTCCTTCAGTTATCTCACCAACAACTGCATAAAAGAGATTTTCGATGTCGGCGAACTAAACTCAGGTATTCCAGAACTGCAACGATAAAATTGTGATGACAACACCTCGGAGCTCAACTCCCTGGGACACTGCCACAACCCCTAAATGACAGGAGGCACCAAGAACAATATTCTCGTCACAAAACCACCAGGATACCCGCGTGATCCTAAAAAAATTGTGAAAATTTGAGAAGAGAAGAGTCAAAACTCTACGTCAGGATTCCTTACCAAAACGATGAGGGGACTGGGGAGTAAAAAGAATTCCTAGCTATCCGATATATAATTCCTAAATGACTCAAAACATTTTCTAGACTCAACTCGTCCGCTAATTCGATCAAGCAATGGGGGCTCCTAAGGTCGGGGAAGGCTCTGATACCAACTTGTAACGCCCTCGATGCGGTTATATGTCCCACGTGTCGAAACACGACTTAGAGGCATAACCGCATTGAAAGCAATGTTGCAAGTGAGGTAATCTTCACACAACCCATGTAATACATAAGGGGAAAAGATGCATAGTTGGCTTACAATCGCCACTTCACACAAATACATGAATAAAGCATTACATCATCCAAATACAATCAAGGTCCGACTACAGAACCAAAATAAAAGAAGAACCCCAAATGCGACAAGGTCCCCGATCGACCCCAACTGGGCTCCACTACTGATCAATTAGAACGAAACGACTCAAAGGACAAGATCTTCATCGAGCTCCTCCTGAGCTTGGTTGCGTCATCTGCACGGACTCATCGGCACCTGCCAACTGGTTTCGGGGCGTTACAATATAGCTATCGGTTATGACCCACCCAGGAGGGGCCGGGTCAGCCCCAATGGCGGGTCACAGAGGAAGCCCAGTAAACATTCAAGGTGATAGTTTATTAAAAGTTATAGAAGGCCTAAGCCCAGAGGCGGTTTAAGGCCCAATATTGTAAACCGATGTATGTAAGGAAAGACTTACAGGAAAAGGCATGTAAAAGAAGTCACCGAGCCAGACACGCTTGATGAGCCGGCCGGGACTCTGTAGGCCGCCAGGCATCTACCCGTGTATATAAGGGGATGGCCCGGTGGCGGCTTAGGGCAAGAAACAAGAGATCGATAACCAAGCCGGTGAACTAGCCTCTTGGTGATCGAAACCCCCAGCAATCTCAACACGACTAGAGGTAGGCTTTTACCTTCATCGTAAGGGGCCGAACTAGTATAAAATCTCTCGTGTCCTTTGTCCTGATTAACCCCTTTAAGCTTCCTAGTTGCGATGGCCCTATGACTAAGTCCTTCTGCTAGGACATCTGTCGTGACAATTCCACGACACAACCCAATGACTACCAAGCACCTACAAGAGGAGCGATCGTCTGGGAAGGTGCGCCTCGGACCATGCCAGACCGAGGACTCCAAGATGATGCCTCCAAGAAGAGAAGGACCACGGAATAATGTCGCCACCGTCCGATCCGAAGATCAAGTTTTCAGCCAGAGCTAAACGGAAGGAGAGGGAGCACCATGATGGAGCCTGCATGAAGGAACACGACGTCCGCAGACGCAGTCACCATCGGCCATTGTACGGACTGGGCAACTGATGTACTACGGTGGTTCCACCCTTCCATCGCCTCTCTAGTCCACCAACCACCCGCAACCATGCCGCCCAAGCGGCCATGGTTGCCCGCCCGCATCCGAGCCATGCAATCCACCCACGACCAATGATACGTCCATTTTGCATCATGCTTTTATATCAATATTTATTGCATTATGGGTTGTTATTACACATTATGTCACAATACTTATGCCTATTCTCTCTTATTTTACAAGGTTTACGTAAAGAGGGAGAATGCCGGCAGCTGGGATTCTGGGCTGGAAAAGGAGCAAATATTAGAGACCTATTCTGCACAGCTCCAGAAGTCCTAAAACCCGACGGATGAGTTTTCCAAATATATAAAAAATACTGAGCACAAGAACCTCACCAGGGGGGCCACACCCTTCCCACGAGGGTGGGGGCGCGCCCTACCCCCTGGGCGCGCCCCCTACCTCGTGGCCCCCTTGGTGGCCCTCCGGTGGCCATCTTCTGCTATATGGACTCTTTCGATGGGAAAAAATCATAAGCCATCTTCTCAGAGAAACTCCGCCGCCACGAGGCGGAACCTTGGCGGAATCAATCTAGGGCTCTGGCGGAGCTGTTCTGCCGGGGAAACTTCCCTCCCGGAGGGGGAAATCATCGCCATCGTCATCACCAACGCTTCTCTCATCAGGAGAGGGCAATCCCCATCAACATCTTCATTAGCACCATCTCATCTCAAAACCCTAGTTCATCTCTTGTATCCAATTCTTGTCTCCAAGTCTGGGATTGGTGCTAGTAGGGTGCTAGTAGTGTTAATTACTTCTTGTAGTTGATGCTAGTTGGTTTAATTGGTGGAAGATCATATGTTCAGATCCTATATGCATATTAATACCCCTCTGATTATGAACATGTTTATGCTTTGTGAGTAGTTACTTTTGTTCCTGAGGACATGGGAGAAGTCTTGCTATTAGTAGTCATGTGAATTTGGTATTCGTTCGATATTTTGATGAAATGTATGTTGTCTCTCCTCTAGTGGTGTTATGTGAACGTCAACTACATGACACTTCACCATTATTTAGGCCTAGAGGAAGGCATTGGGAAGTAATAAGTAGATGATGAGTTGCTAGAGTGACCGAAGCTTAAACCCTAGTTTATGCGTTGCTTCGTAAGGGGCTGATTTGGATCCATATATTTCATGCTATGGTTAGGTTTACCTTAATACTTTTGTTGTATTTGCGGATGCTTGCAATAAAGGTTAATCATAAGTGGGATGCTTGTCCAAGTAAGGGCAGCACCCAAGCATCGGTCCACCCACATACCAAATTACCAAAGTACGAACGCGAATCATATGAACGTGATGAAAACTAGCTTGACGATATTCCCATGTGTCCTCGGGAGCGCTTTACATCATATACGAGTTTGTCCAGGCTTGTCCTTTGCTACAAAAGGATTAGGCCACCTTGCTGCACCTTATTTACTTTTGTTACTTATTGCTCGTTACAAATTATCTTATCACAAAACTATCTGTTACCACTTATTTCAGTACTTGCAGAGAATACCTTGTTGGAAACCGCTTATCATTTTCTTCTGCTCCTCGTTGGGTTCGACACTCTTATCGAAAGGACTACGATAGATCCCCTATACTTGTGGGTCATCAACCAACTTGACTCCCACAGCCAGGACCGCCACCCTGCCACCAGACCACCGCGAGAGCCCCTAAAAGGTACAACTTTGACTAGATCCATGCCCCCAACCGCCTTCGGAACCGCCGGCAGGCACCTTGCCTGGAAAAGAACTGCGACCCAACGCCGGCAGGGGGAAGGGGGAGGCAAAGGTGTGGAATATGGCCAAGACCGACACCCATGTGCCGGC
>NC_041384.1:731481288-731517322 GCF_002162155.2 Triticum dicoccoides | reverse complement strand
GTTTTGCCCCCGGGGCAAAGGTCCGAACCAACCAGAGTGCATCGACCGCCACCACCGGAGCCATGAGAGGACACCAGGGAGGTCTTCCCTCGCTGAGGGCCACCGTCCAGCTGCAAGGGCCCGCCTAGACGGGGAGGCCCACCTCCACCGCTACCGCACCGCCTCCCACCAGAGAGCCACGGCGAGAGGGGCCGCCCACGACCCACAACGCCAGAGATGGCTTCACGGTGCTACCGGAAAACAGTCGCCGCCTACACCACCCACCATGACGCCCATGACGCCATGGCCACACCAAAGTCGCCGGCCCACGCCGGAGCAACGCCGCGCCATCATGCCCAGCATCGAGCGCCACCTCTCGGCGCGTGAGATCCTTCCCGCACCATGTCCCATGCGCTTGTTGATGAAGGGGGCTCCGCCGCCGCCGGCGATGATCGGGCTTCGCTCGCTCGCGCCCCTTGGCGGCGGTGAGGGAGGGGGAGAGGAGGAGGGAAAGGGAGACAGCAGCACTAGGTTTATCCTTGCGGACACTCGCTGGAGCGTCGCGGGAGGCGAGGGGAAATCTCGACGAATGACTAAAACGCAGTTATGACTTAAGACAATCATAAACCATCACAATTCTAATTTTGCTATAGGAATATATTCTTTTTGCTAGAATACCAAGGTCGTTTATTAGAATTGTTCGACCCTTACAAAAGCATTCAAAATCGCACAATAAAACACAGGTCCCAGGGTATGTGGATGCTGTCATTCTCACGCACTCACTGGTGGCGCACAGTGAGCAATGCTCAATGATCTCCGGAACAACCTCACAGCCCGATAATCCTAGACCTACGAAGCTTTATGAAAGGTTTTACGTAACCATCCCAAAAAACTCTCTCGCCCTCCTGATTTTCAGGTGGGTGGGGCCCCTTCCTCCCCCTTCACCAATCATAAATGTCCATGTGGCAGCTTATGTAAAACACCCAATTTTCTTTACATAGATGTAGCATTACTCCTCACAGCCAGTGAAACGTTGTTGCTGCAACTAATGCAAAGTCGTCAGTCAAAGTTAGAAGAAGCTGACAACAATGAACTAAGGATCCTAGATTCGACCAAATATAACCAAGGAGGCCTTACTCCACTAGCTTCCCAACCAAGCAAATGTTGGTCCTGCATTGCCAAAATGGATAAGAAGTCGGATCACAAAAACACGAACCATTGTCATCCACTCCACCAAATGACACCACAAGATTATCTAGACGAAACATGGACAAAATTGGGACCACAAGATCTTGCGCTTACCAAAGCTCCACACTCGCTACACCGACTCCAAATAGCATTGTCAAAATGAGAACATGATGGGAGAACACATTGAACGTTGCTGATGATGTCGTCGCCTTGCCACTAGTCTAGACACCTAGATCAAACCCTATCCAGAGCTAGGACAATGTAATCATGGTCGATCCCAAATGGGGTTTTCCCCACCTCGCGGACGACGGAAGGCACATGGAAACGAGGGGAACCGACAATGGGAACAAGACAGTGTCCTCTACCACTGATGTCTCTATCACTGACTTTAAAGTTTAAACTGTAAAAAAGAAAGAAAAGATTGAGTCATCCATCATTTCACATATAATTCAAACGATGGCTAAACAAAGTACCATTAAAATAGAAGAAAATACACAATTAACTACTCTCTCCGTCTATAGGACGAAGGTAGTATAGTTCCTTATCGGAGCAGTAATACACGAGGATCTAAGGTGGTGGGAAGGGCCACACACAGTAGGCAAGAAGCACCTGAGCAAGGCTAAAAGGGCGCCGTACATACAACCTGCCGTAGTTGTCAGCAATAGGACTCGAGATCATCCGTTCGCGGCCGTTGCTGAGGTCATAGCAGTACATGTTAGCACACTCCTCATTCCTGTATTCGTACGCGGAGTTGTCTTGGTTTCCCAGTAAACTACCGGAGTAGTATATGCAGTCGCTGTCCACGGTCGGAAGTGTTAGAGTTATATTGATGATGGCCTTTGGCCTTTTGTATTCTAGCCTCTTGACATTCTCTTGTACATGTATATATGATGGCTTTGGCCTCCTAATAAGATCAAGTTGCATATTTCCGTAACATAGTATTAGAGCTTAGGGTTTTTTTTAGCACTCGCAACTCGTGCTTGATCGCTTCCTTCCGCCGCCGTGCTCTCTCTTTGCCGGCTGTCACTTTTGTCGTGGCCGTTCCTCTGCTCCGGTGACTGCTGCTTGCCACATCTTCAAAAAATTTGTCAAACGCTGCTGCTCCGAGTAAGCTGCTCTCTGTTCCAATCTTCAGATCGAGCCGGCCATTGATTCTTGTGCTGGCCGCTGTCCACCAATTCCTGCTGCTGGCCGCCGGATCCGTGCTTCACCACCGCGCCCGCTTGTGTGGTGCCGCCGGCTGCCGATTCCGCTTCCAGCCGCCGGCCGTCGTTTGCTGCTGCTGGCCGCCGGATCCCGTGCATCACCACCACGCCCGCTCGTGTGGTGCTGCCGGCCGCCGTTTTCGCCTCAATCCGCCGGCCGCCGATTCCACATCCAAGCTGTTGGCCACCGATTCCACATCCAAACGCCGGCCGCCGTTTCTCCTCTGGATCGAGTCACTGTGGTCTGCTCCTCTGGATTGATTTGGTCCTAGTTTGGCTGGCCTCCCGTGCTTCGGTTGGTACACGCTGGTCACGGCGTCTCCCGCGCGGCCAGCCAACGACGCCCGTGTCTTCCCTCACGTCTGCCGTGCGATCGCTGCCTGAATCGATCGTGATCGGGGCTTGACGTGGGCCGCCGCCGCCACTGCGTTCGTGATCTGGCTGTTCAATAAAAAAAAGAAGGAAAACCTGATATGATATTTCGCCCGCGTCTTCGTGGCTGTCCGCAAACTTCTGACGGTGTTCCATATATTGATCCCGTCTCGCACATACGCCGTCGCTCGGTGCTTGGTGTTGGTCCATCTGTGATATTGTCATCTACGACGTCTTCAGCAGACTGTGATGGAGGTTATTCGACGACTCCTCTCGCGGTTTCTGCCTACAGAGGCGGTGCCTGCTCTACACCGACACCTCTCGCGGCTTCCGCGCGCGACAGTGACTACTCTCAGTCGACTCTACACACGGCTTCCACGGATGGTGGCGACTGCTCATCATCGGCTTCCACGGGTGTTTTTACTTTGACCTCTTCCGCCGTGTCTCTGTCTGTGCGTGAGATTGCGCAGCTGCGATGCCTGCTTGCTGCTTGGGATTCTTCATCGACAGGTTCTGCGGGTTCTATGACTGACCCTTCTGGCATTGAGAAACCACTGTCTACTCATTCAGGTACATCCCCATGGATTCTTGATACTGGAGCATCTTTTCATAGGACTTACGATTCTTCCACTATGACCTCCGTTCGACCTATCGACTCTCATGTTCGTGTTCTTATGGCTGATGGCACTCCACTCCCCGTAGCTAGTCGAGGCACACTTAGCACTTCTTCATTTCATGTTTTCTCTGTCGCTCATGTTCCTCGACTTACCATGCAACTAATATCTGGTGGTCAGATTGTTGACTCTAGTTGTAGGGTCATTCTCGACTTTGATTCGTGTTCCGTTCAGGATCGTCGCACGGGCGCTCTGATTGGTGCTGGCCCTCGATGCCCTGATGGTCTCTGGAAGCTTGACTGGCTTCGCCTTCCGTCTGCTGCCACCGCCGCCAGTATCGCAGCCCCTGTTGCTGCATCTACCAGCTCTTTTCAGCAGTGGCATCATCGTCTTGTCCATTTATGTGGTTCTCGCCTCTCGTCTTTGGTTCATCGCGGTGTTCTGAGTTCTGTCTCTGGTAACGCTTCATTGGATTGTCTGGGTTGTCGGCTTGGTAAGCAGATTCAGCTGCCTTATCCTCACAGCGAGTCAGTGTCCGAGCGCCCTTTTGATCTCGTTCACTCTGATGTTTGGGGTCCAGCTCCCTTCGCTTCGAAAGGGGGGTCATCGCTACTATATTATCTTTATAGATGATTTTTCTCGGTACACTTGGATCTATTTCATGTCTTCTCGTAGTGAGGTCCAGCCGCAGAAGAAGCACCACAAGAGCCCACTCCTATGCTCCACCAAGAAGTAGTTCTCCAGGAGAACGTGCTTGTGACTGACCCTCCAGCTAGTCAAGCGGAGGCTGAAAATATTGAGGCTGGCACAACCAACACTGAAGCCAATGTGGAGCCCTCCCCACCAAAAGCTTCAGAAGACAACGAAGCTACTGATCCAGACACTTCTATTCCTGAGTCTGCTGCAGGTCCTCAATTTGATTACCATGTTGAGCACGGGCCTCATGTCCAGAAGCCAGTCCCAAGGCTGCCAAGGTTCCCAGGTCCTGCATCAGCACCTGGCTCCTTTGACATCAATAGCTTCAAGGCAGATAATACGTTCTTCAACAACTCCAAGAACCCCTATTCAAGGGAAATGATTTCATCAGATAGGTTCTGGAGCTATCCTCAGCGCAGCTACTATTCATGCATCCTATACAACAAATGTCGCATCTTCCCGCACAAGCGCCTTGATGTTGAAGCCATTGCTGGTCTGCCCTGTTTAGAGGAAGCGCTGGATTGCTTCAAGCAAGTGGGTCTGCTACAGTTTGTAACTGATGAGGAGCACTGGAATGAAGAGCTTCTGTTGCAATTCTATGCCACCCTACACATCAAAGAATACAACAGAGATCCGAAGACTTGGGCCCTGGAGTGGATGACCGGCAATGTCCATCACGAAGCCAATGCATTCGATATCATTGAGCTCATCGGCCAGCCCACTCCTGGCGAACTCTTCGAGGAAGGTTGTCCACTACACACTGAAGCTCTTGAGAGCATATTCCAGAGGCCTGAACCAAATATGAGTCAGATGCTCTCCATGATGAAGCCATTGCCCCACGATGCTCCTTATCCAACAGAGTTCTTTGTTGAAGACTTTGAGTACCTGCCCAGAACCATCTATCACATTATCCGGCAGACTCTCTGGCCTATTAAAGGGCACTCTCCAAATGCCAAGATCCAGGGTGCAATGAAGACTCTGATATTCTGTATCCTTCATGGCAAATGCTTCAACGCACAGGATTTCTTCATACACCAACTAGCTGCATCAGGCTCAGATCTGTTTGGTTTAAAGTTCTATGCTCCTTGGGTAATGAGACTGATCAAGCTTCACTCTGCGATCTCATATCATCCCTCAGCCCGCAACCATTGGATCTTCTTGCCAGATGTGGATACCTCTGCTGAAGCTATATATCCTGAGCCTGCCAAGCAACCTTTGAGTCTTCAGAATGCAGAACACCAAAGCTTCACTCAGAACGATGAAGGTGTTGAAGCCATCTCCAGGGTGTATCCTTTGGCTGGCACTACACGTGCACCACACCCTGCTTCAACTGAAGCCACTGACAGTGCAACTGCTTCAAGACCCAAGAAGCGCGCTCGTGTTCTCAATAACCGAGAGCTTCTTGTGGCCCTTCATCAAAAACAAGATAGGCATCATGACTGGCTAAAGCGTCAGATGAAAAGCCTCTTGGTGGATGTTAATCGTCTTCGAAATCTTGCCACCAAGAATGCTTTCGTTACTCATGAAACTTGTCGTCGTACATGGAAAGGGCTATCAATGATGTGTACTGAAGCTGAACTTGAAGAGGATGGCTTCACTGAGCGATTCAAGTTTGACACCACACCTCCTAGAAGGGCTGTGATGCGAAGCACACCATCACTTGAAGACTCTGAGTTTTCTTCATCTGTTGCCACAGTCACTGCCAGAATCATTGATGAAGAAGACAATGCTACCTCACCGCCACCTGCTTTAGCACCTCCAAGCTCTTCTGCACCGCCAAACACCTCCAACGATCCTGCTGCTCCTGGCAACGAGTAGACACTCTATGTCTTCAAACCTTTTTGGTCCTTACTGACAAAAGGGGGAGAAGCATATGGGTTGATAGTCTTCAAGCGGGTCCATATGGGCGGGTGCTTTATGTTTTGTTATATTTTGCTTCGTGTTTACAACTCTCATTTTTTTGCTACATTTGGTTCTTACGAATTGTAACACTTAAACCAGATGGTCGTCTGCTACTTGTTTGCCACCCTGTTTTGCGAAGATAAATTCCGCATGTGCGAAGATAAATTCCGCACTTATCTCATTCTGCAGACGTCCATTTTCCATTATGCATGTCATTATCTTCATATACTTTCACATGCATAGTGGATTGTCATCATAAGCTGAAGTGGATCTCCAAGCACAACCTGCCATGTGCATTTGCATTCCAAAAGCAAATTAACTTATATGCACATCTTCAGGGGGAGCCCTTGCAACTTATGAAGACAATTCCTTATCCTTTACAATTTCACAGACTATATTCCCCGTTGAAAATTTCAACTAGTTTGTCATCAATCACCAAAAAGGGGGAGATTGTAAGTGCATCTAGTGCCACCCCTAGTTGGTTTTGGAGTATTGACGACAAACCTAGTTGAGGAACTAATGTGTTTGTGAGAATTGCAGGATAACACAGGTAGAAGTCCCTCATTGATTCGGTTTTACTACCAAAGATGACCCCTAAAAATGTATGAAGACATTGAAGCCAAAAGTGGTATATGAAGATATTCACCATTGAAGACTATGACAAAAGAAGACACGTTATGAAGCCTATGGAGCTCGAAGACTTAGATCTTTCGTAGTTCTTTTTCTTTTGTGTTGAGTCATAGGAACCACCGTACTGATAAGTGGGGTCCAGGAGAACCAGTCAGAATGGCTGAAGTGATGCCTAAACCAAAAACCTATGTCTTCGAGTGAAGACAATGAGAGCGAATCTTGTCGAGAGCTGGACAAGTCAGCTTTGCTTGTAGCCCAAGTAAAGTTGCCATGAGAGTTTGAAATCTGACCGTTGAGACACGTGTCAGTTCCTTAGTGACCCAGGGTCATTTCGGACAAATCAGGTCGGGTTGCCAAGTGGCTATAAATAGCCCACCCCCTACAACCATAAACGGTTGGCTGCTCAGATTTTAGTGCACGACTTTTGTCATTTGAGAGCAACCCACCTCGAAGCCTTTGAGAGAAAATTCCTAGCGAGGAGAAAAGCCCTAACCACCCAGAGCCAGAGAACATTGGGCATCACTTAAGTCTTCTTGTCTGTGTGATCTGAAGACTTATTACACTTGAGGACTGTGCATCCCCAGACGGTTAGGCGTCGCGTTCAGAGCATCCAAGAGACATTGTGGATTGCCAGTGAACGAAGTCTATGAAGGTTTGGGAGTCTACCTTGAGGACGTACCAGAGTGATTGGGCGAGGACTATGTGACCTTAGCTCAAGGAGAATACGGTGAGGACTTGGTGTCCTGAGCTGTGTGTTCAGGACTGGGTGTCCGGGACTGCGTGTCCTAAGATTTAAATACCTAGCCGCTCCAACCAGACGTACAGTTGTCACAGCAACTGGAACTGGTCCAACACATCATTGTCTTCAACGAGTCACTGGTTTCATCTTCACTTCCTTTTTTCCTTATTGTTACTCATTGTGAAGCCATTGCATGCGTGCTCTATCTTTTCTCTTCACAACGTGAATGTATGATCTGTTTGGCTTCATAACTTCTTCCTACCTGATCCTTATTACACTGCAGTTGTTTGTCATTGTGCTTTCACTCTATTGAATACTTGACCATGGCTTGCCTAGTGTAATCTAACTTCCGCTGCATAGTAATAGGCATATCTTCGCTGTTTGTCTTCATAACTCCCACGTTTTGAAGACTTTCATAAAAATTGCCTATTCACCCCCCTCTAGTCGATATAACGCACTTTCAATTGGTATCAGAGCAAGGTGCTCCCTTGTTCTGTGTGATTCGGTTTAACCACCTGGAGTTTTAGCTATGTCGACTGCAGGGATAATCAAAGTCTCCGCTGCGTGCCCCGTCTTTGATGGAACTGAATATCCCTACTGGAAGAATAAGATGCGCATGCATCTTGAAGCCATTGACGTCGACCTATGGTATGTCGTCGAGAACGGCGTTCCCAAGGCTGGAGAAGGTGTCACTGCTGCTGATGTCAAGAAGTTCACTCAACTGGACTCTACTGTCAAGAATATCATCTGCGGTCATCTGACCAAAGGACAGTATGGCCGTGTGAGTGCCTTGAAGACATCCAAGCTGGTCTGGGACTGGCTCTCCAAGGTCAATGAAGGCATCTCAACCCAGAGAGATCAAAGAATCAGTGTCCTTCGCAATCTCTTCTACCGCTTCAAGCGAAATGACAATGAGAATGTCCAGCACACATTTGACAGACTCACTGACATCACAAATGAGCTTCAAGCCCTCGACGCAACTAAGATCACCAAACATGAAGTCGTCAAGACGCTGCTGAGATCACTTGATAGTTTGTTTGACATCCTAGCCCTGATGATTCAAGAACGTCCTGATTTCAAGATACTCGATCCATCTGACATACTTGAGAGGCTCAACACACATGAGTTTCAGCTTTCTGAGAAAAGAGATATCTACGGTCCAAACTATGGGCGAACTCGTGCCTTGAAGGCAAAAGTTGTTTCCTCATCTGAAGAAGAATCTAATAGCAGCTCTGATGATCCTGAAGACATTGGAAGGGAACTTGCAATGCTAGTGAAAAAGTTCCAAAAATTCACCAAGAAGAAAGGCTTCAGAAAGTCTTCACGATCAAGCACAAGGAATGATGAAGTTTCTGCTCATGACTACAAGAAGAAAACATGCCACAAGTGCAAGAAAACTGGACACTTCATCTCTGAGTGTCCACAGTGGGACAATGAGAACAGAAGGAAGAAGAAGAGCAAGGAATATGACTCTGACGACAAGAAGAAGAAAAAATACTCAAAGTCTTCTTCCAAGTCTTCCTCAAAGTCTTCATCACACAAGAAGAGCTCATCTGGCAAGGCACATGCGTTTGTTAGCAAGGAAATGGATTCTGAGGAGGAGTCCGCTTCTGAGGAGGCAGAGGTGGAGTCTGAGGAGGGGTCTGATTCTGGCATTGCAAGTCTGGCTATAGCATACGTCGCCAAGTCCATCTTCAACACTGAAGACAATGACTTCATCACCGACACCGATGCAAATGACAAGGACGACTCCACTCCTACCTACTGCTTCATGGCACGCGGTGCCAAGGTAAACACACGCACTACTCGCTATCAAACATCCAGTGACGATGACTCTGATTGTGATTCAAAACCCAGTTACAAAACACTTGCTAAAATTGCAACTGAACAACAAAAGGCCATGGAACATATTCAAAAACTGTTAGACAGAAGCGATGATCTGTTGGGTGCTGAAATGACTCGATCTGAATCCTTAATTGAAGACATAAAAAATCTTCATGTTAAGTATCAGGAACTTGAAGATCGTCTTGATAATCTCTCAACAACTCATGAAAAGCTTTCCTATGATTATCTTCAAAGGAAGCAAGAACTTGAGAAATTGAGAGCGGCTCATGAAGATCTTCAAAAGGAAAACGAGTCACTTCGCGCCGAACAGATCAGTTCCGCTCAGGAAGGATTTGAACCACCATGTCTTAAATGCATTGAGCGTGATAATGCTACTTCTGTTGCTGAATGTTCCACTGCTACTGCTGTTGCAATATCTTCAACTGTTGATGTGGTAACTAACCCCTCTGCTGAGGATACCACTGCTATTGCTGATGAGAATGCTAGGTTGAAGACATTGCTTGAAACAGGGATGTACAAAAGTCTTAAAGGACATCAGACATTATGTGATGTCCTCAAGAAGCAGATTCTGAACCGAAACCCTAGGAAAGAGGGTGTTGGGTTCGTAAGGAAAATAAATGCAGATGGCTCTTACTGGAAACCTGAGCAGTACCCCAAAACCACATGGGTTGCTGCAAAGGAACCTTCAGCAGATCCATCCAATTTATCTGGCTTCACTTGTGCTAACCCCATTATCATTGATGAATCCTTTGATGCAAACTATAAACTGTTTAAGAATCAGAATGGTGAAGTGTTTGCCAGGTACATTGGTACTAACTGCAGGAATGGACCGCCTATGAAAAAGATCTGGGTTCCGAAAACGTGTCTTGAAAATCTTCCTGTGAATGTCTTCATGACACCTCACATGAAGAAGACAAACCTCAGACCAAAGGCATCATACGGTCCAAAGGCTTCATACAGACAAAGGACTCACCTGAGTCGCACTAACGCAAATGTTTTGCAGGGAAAACATACTCAGGCATATGAATATGAAAACGGTTCATCAAATCGACATGTTCATATGACCAAAAATTATTCTGCCTATTCTTATGAGTACTATTGTCCGCCTGCTAGACTGTTTGCTAGGGCTCCAAAACCAAAATTCTCAGATGCTGCACTTAGACCTATTGCTTCTAAGCCACCCTTGAAGATGTGGGTGATTAAGAAGGCTTAACTCTCTTTTGCAGGGAAAGGTCTCCAGCAAAAAACCAAAATCTTCTAACGCTATTGCTGGGGACCTTAAAAATCTTGTAGGGCACAAGATAAAATGCCTGAATGGCATCATTATGTACTTCATTCCTGAATCGCATGCTACTCTCCCTATTAGTCCTAATCTGGATCTAAGTTTTCATAACCCACTGGTTCGTCAAATGTTTTTGCTTCACAATTCTCTTCGTGAAGCCTATCCCCCTAACTGCACTGTAGGGTATGACACCAGCGTCTTCAAAGTCTTCATAATGGATTATTGACAGTGGGTGTACAAATCACATGACTGGCAAAAGAAGCCTTCTTATGGACTCAACCTTACGTCCATCTGACAAGAGCCACATCACATTTGCTGACACTGGTAAAAGTAAGGTATTGGGTCTAGGTAGAGTTGCAATCTCAAAGGATCAACACATGGATAAAGTCATGCTTGTTGAATCCCTTGGTTTCAACTTAATGTCTGTCTCAATGCTTTGCGATTTGAACATGGTCGTAATATTTGGAAAATATTGTTGCCTGGTACTAATGGAATCTGACAAGTCTCTAGTGTTTGAAGGGTATCAGAAAGATGATTTGTATGTGGTAGATTTCTGAGCAGGGCCACAACTTGCAGTATGTCTTCTTGCAAAAGCTTCAGAATGCTGGCTTTGGCATCGGAGGCTTGGGCATGCTGGCATGAGGAACCTCCACACCCTTGCGAAGAAGAAGCATGTCATAGGCATCGAGGGAGTCAAGTTCAAGAAAGATCACTTATGCGGTGCCTGTGAAGCAGGGAAGATGACGAGGGCAAAACATCCTTCGAAGACAATCATGACTACTACTCAACCCTTCGAACTGCTCCACATGGATCTTTTCGGTCCCACTCACTACTCAACTTTTACTACTACTACTTGCCTCTATGGCTTCATCATTGTTGATGATTACTCTAGATATACTTGGGTGCACATAATCCTTTACAAGACTGAAGTGCAGGATGTCTTCAGACGCTTCGCCAATCGAGCTATGAACAATTTTGGCGCCAAGATAAAGCACATCAGAAGTGACAATGGCACTAAATTCAAGAACACTGGCCTTGATACATATCTTGATACCTTGGGCATCACACATGAATTCTCAGCTCCGTACACGCCACAGCAGAATGGCGTCGTCGAACGCAAGAACAGAACACTCATTGAGATGGCCAGAACGATGCTAGATGAATACAAGACTCCAAGAAAGTTCTGGACTGAAGCCATTGACACCGCATGCCATACAATCAATCGTGTTTATCTTCACAAGCTTCTGAACAAGACATCTTATGAACTCCTAACTGGCAAGAAGCCAAATATTAGTTACTTCAGAGTATTTGGCGCAAGGTGCTGGATCAAGGACCCACATCACACTTCAAAATTTGCACCAAAAGCACATGAGGGTTTTATGCTTGGATATGGAAAGGATTCACACTCCTACAGAGTCTTCAATCTCTTTCATTACAAAGTGGTTGAAACAGTGGATGTGCGGTTCGATGAGACAAATGGTTCATAAAGAGAGCAACTGCCAAATGTGTTAGATGAAGTTCCAGTTAGTGAATCAATCAAGCTTATGGGAACTGGAGAGATTATACCTTCTGAAGCTCATCCTGAAGAAGAACTTATCATCTCAGTACCTGATCAACATGAAGACAATGCTCAACCTAAAGACATTCCTCCCAACAACAACACAGATCAGCAAGAGCAAAGTCTTCGCCCTTTACATCCTCGTGTTGCCAATGAAGTGCAGATTGATAGAATAATTGACAGCATCAATGCACCTGGTCCACTCACTCGTTCAAGGGCAACTCAACTAGCAAATTTCTGTGGGCACTTCGCATTCGTCTCAATATCAGAACCCAAGAAAGTTGAAGAAGCCTTCATGGAACCTGAATGGATTCAAGCTATGCAAGAAGAGCTTCAACAGTTTGAGCTGAATAATGTATGGAAACTGGTTAAGCGTCCTGATCCACGGAAGCACAACATAATAGGCACCAAATGGATATACCGCAACAAGCAAGATGAGCATGGTCAAGTTGTCAGAAACAAAGCTTGTCTCGTTGCTCAAGGATATACTCAAGTGGAGGGCATTGATTTCGATGAAACATTTGCTCCTGTGGCTAGGCTTGAAGCCATACGCATACTGCTGGCCTATGCAAATCATCATAATATACTTCTATATCAAATGGATGTGAAAAGTGCCTTTCTCAATGGCAAGATTGAAGAAGAAGTGTATGTTGCACAACCGCCTGTTTTTGAAAATCCAAAACATCCTGACATGGTATACAAGCTCAACAAGGCACTGTATGGCCTCAAACAAGCCCCTAGGGCCTGGTATGACACACTCAAATACTTCCTAAAGAGCAAAGGCTTCATACCTGGTTCCCTGGATCCCACTCTTTTCATGAAGACATATGATGGTGAACTGTTTGTGTGCCAAATATATGTGGATGACATTATCTTCGGCTGCACCAATCAGAAGTACAGTGAAGAGTTTGGATATATGATGCAAGAGCAATATCAGATGTCCATGATGGGGGAGCTGAAGTTCTTCCTTGGTCTTCAAATACGACAACAACGCAATGGCATCTTCATATCTCAAGAGAAGTATCTCAAAGATTGCCTGAAGAAGTTCGGTATGCAAGACTGCAAAGGCTTCACAACACCAATGCCAGCCAAACATCATCTAGGTCCTGACGACAATGGTAAAGAGTTCGATCAAAAGGTATACCGCTCCATGATTGGTTCTTTCCTTTATTTATGTGCATCTAGGCCAGATATTATGCTTAGTGTTTGCATGTGTGCTCGATTTCAAGCGGCACCAAAGGAGTCGCATCACTTAGCTGTGAAGCGAATTCTTCGATATTTGGATCACACCCCAACTCTAGGATTATGGTATCCAAAGGGATCAGAGTTTGATTTGGTTGGATTTTCGGATGCTGATTATGCTGGTGACAAAGTTGATCGCAAGTCTACATCAGGCACATGTCACTTTCTGGGACGATCACTTGTATGTTGGTCTTCAAAGAAGCAGAACTGTGTATCTCTCTCCACTGCTGAATCTGAATACATTGCTGCTGGATCTTGCTGCGCTCAGCTTCTGTGAATGAAGCATACACTCAAGGACTATGGCATTCATCTGAAGCAAGTGCCACTTTACTGCGACAACGAAAGCGCCATCAAGATTGCCAACAACCTAGTTCAGCACTCGAAGACAAAGCACATTGAAATTCGTCATCACTTTCTCAGAGATCATGTTGTGAAGGAAGACATTGATATCATACACGTCAACATTGAAGAGCAATTGGCAGATATCTTCACCAAGCCCTTGGATGAGAAGAGGTTTTGCAAGTTATGGTGTGAGCTAAATATCCTGGAATCCTCAAATGTCATGTGATCAGGCACACATCCTAACCCTTATGCATATTGATGACTTAGATGTGCAACACACGAAGTGAAGTATATCTTCAATCAATGAAGACATACATTCTAAGCGTGAATACATCAATGTGGAATTTGACTTCGGAGCGCCACGATAATTGTGCGCCGTGTCTGGCTCTAATACTTCCTATACAGTGGGTAACGCCACCATCAAATGTTCTATTTTGAAGTGTTTCACTCATGGCGTTACCTTGCAATGTCTTCACATTTGGTTTGGCTTCGAACTCAACATGTTTTCATTTGCTAGTGTTCTGTCCTCTACAGCATTCACTTATAGCTATATCTTCGTGTTGAATCTTTTGAACTAAGTGAATGTGATCGGACCCCAAACTTCTCTATGCTTTCTATCTCAAACTCTGTCTCTCCAAGTCATATGCATTCTATTGAAACTGTCGAATGTCTTCACTGCGTCCTTGTCAGCAAAAGATATAGAGACAACCATAAAGTCCATTTTCAATGCTCATTCCTCCACATAAAATCCGGAGAAGCAGGAACGACCGCCCGACAATCCAGGCGTGCGTGGGACATGGAACAAACCCCAAACTTCCGCAAACTGGCCACGCGTTCCTCAGATGCGAATCGCCAGGGGCACCTGTGTAATAGCACAGTGCCGCCCTGTGCCTATAAATTCACACTTACCACGGTCATTATCTTCTTCTTCCACCCTCGCACAAACCCTAGCGCCACCGCTAACTCTCGACGACGCCGGCGACGAAGCGCTTCGCTGCCGCAACTTCTCCGACGCCGTCTTCACACCGATCGCGGACATCGTCCTCTCCGCCGTCGCGGTAGGTGTCTTCCGTTGCCAAGTTAGGTCACGGAGGATTGAACTGCTCGACATCATCTCCCACTTCGTCTAGCAGTTCCAAGTGTGGTAAATAAAACTTCTTTTTATAGCCCCTTTTGATCTCATGATTCTGTCACTTTCTACCATAAGAAGTTTCTCTTCACACAAGTTAGATCTCTCTATCTGCATCTCATAACATGCCTAGTATATTCACTTGTGCTTCATGAAGTAGTTAGATTCCTCACTTGTACTGATCTGTGGGTTCGTACAAATCTGGAACCAACTTCTTATCTATGAGTGAATGTCTTCGCACGATGAGGTCAATGTCTTCTAAACTGATTAATCTTCAAAACCTTCTGAGAATGCATATGACCTCTTCCCCTTCCCTCGCACCTTAATGCTGTCACAGGTACATGTCCGTGGGAGAATCCTTCGGTTCTCATAGTCTGCATTCATTTGCAGAATTCCTACAACAATACATAAATTCTCCTGAAGCCAGTTCCTGTTGGTCCAGCAAAAGAAAGCCTTTGAAGCCTTTCAAGTTAAACTTTATGGCTTCAGAAGCAGCAGCAAGGAAGGGGGGCAGACAGCAACGTGGAGGAACTTCCAAAGATCTGCCTAATGACCTGGCAGAATTGTATAAAACAGATCCTAAAGAGAATTATGGGCAGCGCAAGACCCGAATCCAATGGATTCGACGCTATTGGGCAGAACAATGGTTCAAATACCGCTTCACAACCCAAGAGTATGCTGAGAAAAGTGCCATCAAAAGACCGTGGGGAGACATCTTATACAAGAACCTTGTACCCAGGTCTAGAGATGAAGCTATTGCCCAAAGCTTCTATCCATGCATGGTTCGTGGGCCACAGCCTGATGATGTATATCCGTCGTCACTACTCTGGTGTCGTGACGACAATCTATTCAAGCGCAACTTCTAGTTTGCCCAACAATCAGCGAAGTAGAACAAGAAGAAGTTGGGGTTAGACTTCAACCCTGGCCCCTCCGCACCAAGGGCAGATGGCACACGCGACGCAGAACCCAATATCATCGGTCCGTATGCAAACCTTGAGGGCCTCATCACCCGCATCTTAGTCCAAGGGACTGCCGTGAATGACCCTCCAGCTGACTCTGAGTCTGATGAAGCTCCTGCTGTACCGAAGCCAAAGCAGTCGAAGAAGCCAAAAGCTTCAAAGCCGGCCCCTTCACCAAAAGTCTCAAGGGCGAAGCCATTGGCAACTGCACCTCCTGAAGACAGTGTGCAGTCTGAAGACGTATCCCGCATCTCCAAGCCCCAGAAGGCCAAGATGCCTCAGCCATACACCGACAAAGAGCTCACAGCTACTGACATTCTGCGCAGTGAAGCCATTGATCTGTCAAGTGATGAAGATCTTGGAGATGACGCTCTCGAGCAGCTCATCAAGAGCAAAGAAGAAGCTGAAATCTTCAACAATTTGCCTCTCTTTGATGTTGCTATCATCCAAAACTTCATCGACGAATGGTTTGGCACACCAAACATCAGCTTCGAAGATCTGCAGCTGCCTGTTGGCCTCAGCGTCGCCTTCCAAGGCGCAATTGCTTCAGAACTTGCCATTGCCCAGCGCATTGTTGAACTGAAGCAGAAAATTGATCATGAAAAGGCTCAGTTCAAGAAGAATATGGCCAAGCTCAGCGTGCAAGAAGTGAAGAGCTTCAAGATCATGTTGCACGAGCTTAAGGAAAACTTTCTGAAGAAGCATGCAGAAGCTCAGGGTTCACGTGAGCGGATGAAGTCTCTGGCTGAAAGATGTGTGCAGGCCTACAATGAGGCTGAGAAGCGCAAGGCACTTGGGCGTCCTGGCATTGACCCCAAGATGGCCGTGAAGAAGAAGAAGAAGCCTTCTATGGCTGAACCAGAGGCACCAAGGCAAGAAGCAGTTCCCATTGTCTTCCCAACTGCAACGATTGGCTCGAAGCCAAAAAGCCGGTCAACAGCTTCAGAGCTCAAGAAGACAAGAACTGCTGAGGCTGAAGCCAGGAAGAGGAAAAGCTCTGAAGCCTCTCCTACTGCCCCCAGCAAGAAGAAGCGAAAGATCAAGAAATTTCGGGCTGCTCCCACAGAGCCCTTGATAGTTGAACCTATTTCTATGGTTCACCCCAACGCAGAACGACAACTGACAGTTCATGAGCCTGCTTCCACAGAGGCTCCTGAAGCTGAAGACATACCAGCAGCCGACCCCATTACTGCTGAAGACATTGGTCATCAGGACAATATACAAGATGATGCAGCCCTTCCTCAGTATGAACACAGCGAACTCATCAGCATTGGTCGTCCTCTGACGCCAATTGCACAAGATGCGTCATGGGCGGATCGCCCTCAAGAGGAAGAAGACAATGAGGCCCAGCCCACACCAACCCCACAGGCGTCGTCTGCATTCCACAGGCTTCGCAAAAGTCCAAGGCCTCAAGTCTATGTTGAAGACATTCCGGCTGCATCAGCCGCAGAAGAAGCACCACAAGAGCCCATTCCTATGCTCCACCAAGAAGCAGTTCTCCAGGAGAACGTGCTTGTGACTGACCCTCCAGCTAGTCAAGCGGAGGCTGAAAATATTGAGGCTGGCACAACCAACACTGAAGCCAATGTGGAGCCCTCCCCACCAAAAGCTTCAGAAGACAGCGAAGCTACTGATCCAGACACTTCTATTCCTGAGACTGCTGCAGGTCCTCAATTTGATTACCATGTTGAGCACAGGCCTCATGTCCAGAAGCCAGTCCCAAGGCTGCCAAGGTTCCCAGGTCCTGCATCAGCACCTGGCTCCTTTGAGATCAATAGCTTCAAGGCAGATAATACGTTCTTCAACAGCTCCAAGAACCCCTATTCAAGGGAAAGGATTTCATCAGATAGGTTCTGGAGCTATCCTCAGCGCAGCTACTATTCATGCATCCTATACAACCAATGTCGCATCTTCCCGCACAAGCGCCTTGATGTTGAAGCCATTGCTGGTCTGCCCTGTTTAGAGGAAGCGCTGGATTGCTTCAAGCAAGTGGGTCTGCTACAGTTTGTAACTGATGAAGAGCACTGGAATGAAGAGCTCCTATTGCAATTCTATGCCACCCTACACATCAAAGGATACAACAGAGATCCGAAGACTTAGGCCCTGGAGTGGATGACCGGCAATGTCCATCACGAAGCCAATGCATTCGATATCATTGAGCTCACCGGCCAGCCCACTCCTGGCGAACTCTTCGAGGAAGGTTGTCCACTACACACTGAAGCTCTTGAGAGCATATTCCAGAGGCCTGAACCAAATATGAGTCAGATGCTCTCCATGATGAAGCCATTGCCCCACGATGCTCCTTATCCAATAGAGTTCTTTGTTGAAGACTTTGAGTACCTGCCCAGAACCATCTATCACATTATCCGGCAGACTCTCTTGCCTATTAAAGGGCACTCTCCAAATGCCAAGATCGAGGGTGCAATGAAGACTCTGATATTCTGTATCCTTCATGGCAAATGCTTCAACGCACAGGATTTCTTCATACACCAACTAGCTGCATCAGGCTCAGATCTGTTTGGTTTAAAGTTCTATGCTCCTTGGGTAATGAGACTGATCAAGCTTCACTCTGCGATCTCATATCATCCCTCAGCCCGCAACCATCGGATCTTCTTGCCAGATGTGGATACCTCTGCTGAAGCTATATATCCTGAGCCTGCCAAGCAACCTTTGAGTCTTCAGAATGCAGAACACCAAAGCTTCACTCAGAACGATGAAGGTGTTGAAGCCATCTCCAGGGTGTATCCTTTGGCTGGCACTACACGTGCACCACACCCTGCTTCAACTGAAGCCACTGACAGTGCAACTGCTTCAAGACCCAAGAAGCGCGCTCGTGTTCTCAATAACCGAGAGCTTCTTGTGGCCCTTCATCAAAAACAAGATAGGCATCATGACTGGCTAAAGCGTCAGATGAAAAGCCTCTTGGTGGATGTTAATCGTCTTCGAAATCTTGCCACCAAGAATGCTTTCGTTACTCATGAAACCTGTCGTCGTACATGGAAAGGGCTATCAATGATGTGTACTGAAGCTGAACTTGAAGAGGATGGCTTCACTGAGCGATTCAAGTTTGACACCACACCTCCGAGAAGGGCTGTGATGCGAAGCACACCATCACTTGAAGACTCTGAGTTTTCTTCATCTGTTGCCACAGTCACTGCCAGAATCATTGATGAAGAAGACGATGCTACCTCACCGCCACCTGCTTCAGCACCTCCAAGCTCTTCTGCACCGCCAAACACCTCCAACGACCCTGCTGCTCCTGGGAACGAGTAGACACTCTATGTCTTCAAACCTTTTTGGTCCTTACTGACAAAAGGGGGAGAAGCATATGTGTTGATAGTCTTCAAGCGGGTCCATATGGGCGGGTGCTTTATGTTTTGTTATATTTTGCTTCGTGCTTACAACTCTCATTTTTTGCTACATTTGGTTCTTATGAGTTGTAACACTTAAACCAGATGGTCGTCTGCTACTTGTTTGCCACCCTGGTTTGCGAAGATAAATTCCGCATGTGCGAAGATAAATTCCGCACTTATCTCATTCTGCAGACGTCCATTTTCCATTATGCATGTCATTATCTTCATATACTTTCACATGCATAGTGAATTGTCATCATAAGCTGAAGTGGATCTCCAAGTACAACCTGCCATGTGCATTTGCATTCCAAAAGCAAATTAACTTATATGCACATCTTCAGGGGGAGCCCTTGCAACTTATGAAGACAATTCCTTATCCTTTACAATTTCACAGACTATATTCCCCATTGAAAACTTCAACTAGTTTGTCATCAATCACCAAAAAGGGGGAGATTGTAAGTGCATCTAGTGCCACCCCTAGTTGGTTTTGGAGTATTGACGACAAACCTAGTTGAGGGACTAATGTGTTTGTGAGAATTGCAGGATAACACAGGTAGAAGTCCCTCATTGATTCGGTTTTACTATCAGAGATGACCCCTAAAAATGTATGAAGACATTGAAGCCAAAAGTGGTATATGAAGATATTCACATTGAAGACTATGACAAAAGAAGACACGTTATGAAGCCTATGGAGCTCGAAGACTTAGATCTTTCGTAGTTCTTTTTCTTTTGTGTTGAGTCATAGGAACCACCGTACTGATAAGTGGGGTCCAGGAGAACCAGTCAGAATGACTGAAGTGATGCCTAAACCAAAAACTTATGTCTTCGAGTGAAGACAATGAGAGCGAATCTTGTCCAGAGCCGGACAAGTCAGCTTTGCTTGTAGCCCAAGTAAAGTTGCCATGAGAGTTTGAAATCTGACCGTTGAGACACGTGTCAGTTCCTTAGTGACCCAGGGCCATTTCGGACAAATCAGGTCGGGTTGCCAAGTGGCTATAAATAGTCCACCCCCTACAACCATAAACGGTTGGCTGCTCAGATTTTAGTGCACGGCTTTTGTCGTTTGAGAGCAACCCACCTCGAAGCCTTTGAGAGAAAATTCCTAGCGAGGAGAAAA
Organism: Triticum dicoccoides; assembly: GCF_002162155.2. Lineage (NCBI taxonomy): Eukaryota > Viridiplantae > Streptophyta > Magnoliopsida > Poales > Poaceae > Triticum > Triticum dicoccoides. The sequence goes on along the minus strand of NC_041384.1, from coordinate 731,497,170 downwards.
GCCCTAACCACCCAGAGCCAGAGAACATTGGGCATCACTTAAGTCTTCTTGTCTGTGTGATCTGAAGACTTATTACACTTGAGGACTGTGCATCCCCAGACGGTTAGGCGTCGCGTTCAGAGCATCCAAGAGACATTGTGGATTGCCAGTGAACGAAGTCTATGAAGGTTTGGGAGTCTACCTTGAGGACGTACCAGAGTGATTGGGCGAGGACTATGTGACCTTAGCTCAAGGAGAATACGGTGAGGACTTGGTGTCCTGAGCTGTGTGTTCAGGACTGGGTGTCCGGGACTGCGTGTCCTAAGATTTAAATACCTAGCCGCTCCAACCAGACGTACAGTTGTCACAGCAACTGGAACTGGTCCAACACATCATTGTCTTCAACGAGTCACTGGTTTCATCTTCACTTCCTTTTTTCCTTACTGTTACTCACTGTGAAGCCATTGCATGCTTGCTCTATCTTTTGTCTTCACAACGTGAATGTATGATCTGTTTGGCTTCATAACTTCTTCCTACCTGATCCTTATTACACTGCAGCTGTTTGTCATTGTGCTTTCACTCTATTGAATACTTGACCATGGCTTGCCTAGTGTAATCTAACTTCCGCTGCATACTAATAGGCATATCTTCGTTGTTTGTCTTCATAACTCCCACGTTTTGAAGACTTTCATAAAAATCGCCTATTCACCCCCCTCTAGTTGATATAACGCACTTTCACATTGCCTTTGTCAAGGCCCGCCTCAGTGAGCAGTTCCTAATGTCTGATCTTGGTCCTCTTCGTTACTTTCTTGGGATTGAGGTTTCATCCACCCCTGATGGCTTTTTTATTTCCCAAGAAAAGTATATCCAGGATCTTCTTACTCGTGCGGCTCTTAGTGATGAGCGCACTGTTGAGACTCCTATGGAGCTCAATCTTCACCTTCGTGCCTCAGACGGTGAGCCATTGTCTGATCCGACACGTTATCGTCATCTTGTTGGGAGTCTTGTCTATCTTGCTGTCACACGTCCGGATATCTCATATCCTGTCCATATTCTGAGTCAGTTTGTTTCTGCTCCCACTTCAATTCACTATAGTCACCTTCTTCGTGTTCTACGATATCTTCATGGCACCATCTCTCGTCGTCTCTTTTTCCCCCGTTCCAGCTCGTTACAGCTTCAGGCCTATTCAGATGCTACGTGGGCCAGTGATCCTTCGGACCGCCGTTCACTTTCTGCTTACTGTGTTTTTCTTGGTGGTTCTATCATTGCCTGGAAGACGAAGAAACAGACTGCAGTTTCTCATTTGAGTGCCGAGGCTGAGTTGCGAGCTATGGCTCTTCTGGCGACAGAGGTGACTTGGTTACAATGGTTATTGGAGGATTTTGGTGTTTCTGTTACTACACCTACCACCCTCTTGTCAGACAGTACAGGTGCTATCAGTATTGCACGGGACCCGGTGAAGCATGAGCTTACCAAGCATATTGGTGTTGATGCATTTTTTGTGCGCGCTGCTGTGCAGGATCATGTTATTGGTCTTCAGTATGTGCCTTCCGAGTTACAGCTAGCAGACTTCTTCACGAAGGCACAGACTAGAGCGCAGCATGGATTTCACCTCTCCAAACTCAGTGTTGTTGATATACCATGAGTTTGAGGGGGGGTGTTAGAGTTATATTGATGATGGCCTTTGACCTTTTGTATTCCAGCCTCTTGGCATTCTCTTATACATATATATATATGATGGCTTTGGCCTCCTAATAAGATCAAGTTGCATATTTCCGTAACAGGAAGCTTCTCAGCATCGACCAAGAGGCACCTATTGCCGAGGAAGATCGCATGGCAGCCGATGCTCTTGACAGGCTCCACCGCCTTCCCCTCGGCATTCTTTCTGAAAACTTTTATTGTGCCATGTAAACGACGGATAAGCAGCCTTTCTCCGGCGGGAGACACCACGTGAAACTTAGGATGATACCCATAATTATCATCATCGTCTTCCTTTTCCGCCATAGCGCTTAGCACTTCAGGTGGTTTGGATTTGACACCAGGACAGAACATATAGCCTGTTAATGGGTTGAGGAAGTAGAAAACAATATCGTAGCTCCTGTCAAGGAGCATGAGGTAACCGATTGCACAGTGGAACAGGTCATATACGCGGAGCAACGGGAGGCGCCGTCGGAGAAAGCGGCCGGTGAGCAGATTGAGGAGGAGACGATCACCGTCGTCTTCGGGCTTCCACTCGAGGAGGACCCAGTGCTCCGCACGGAAGCGGGAGTCATGACGTGTGCACCGCGCCCACGTGGGTCGGCGGTGGCCGAGCGCCATCCACGACAGACGCCGCGCATATCCATGTAGTAGTCGAAGTCGCTGGAGGCCAGGAGGCGGTCGCCGATGCAGCGGACAAGGTCCGGGGGGAGTGACGACCAGTCGGGCATGATCAAATTGACGTGATCAAGGAACTTGTGTGGTAGTGGGTGTAGATGGACGCAAGTTTGGAGGCAATGGCATTTGGACGGGAGATGGATGGAAACTGGCCGGTGTGACGAGCTTTTGTAGATGGATGGGTGAAGTTACATTCCCTTCGATTTACAGTGTTGCCCGTCGCCTCGTTTACCACACATGCATGCTATTTTTTGATGGGCGGGTGGGACTTGGAAGAGGAGAAGAACGACAGTTAATTGCATCGGAAGCCGAAGGGCAATAGCAGCGCGTGACTTGGGAGTGGTGGTGCGTTCGATGAGGAATGACTGTGTGCGTGCACAGGCGACGCTTCGATGCCCTTGTTTCACATCACTTGGAGGCCGGCCAGGCCGAGTTCAATGGATATCTATAGGAAGACGAGGAGTCTTTTTTCAGTTTTGCGGAACTCATCTAGATGAGATACAGGTGAATGAGACCAAATTATATTTCATCTAGATGAGTTCTAGGTACTTCCGTCTTTTTTTATTAATTTTTTGCAAATACAAGGAGTTCACACAACGGATTTCCAACACTGTTGCCTCATCAAGATTCCGTGCCAAGTTTTCATGTAGAATAGAATAACCCACTCAACTATCCAATAGACTGCACACTGACGCGAAGAAAGTGATGCATATCACCGAGGTCACTCATGGAAAACTCACCCGCGACGAGGCAACAAGTGACTGCACTAGTAGAAAAAAGGTCAAACGTGAAGCACATTAGTGCCGGTTTGTAAAAAAACCGGCACTAATGTGATCAATAGTGCTGGTTCGAATGGCTATGCATTAGTGCCGGTTCGTAATGAACCTTTAGTACCGGTTCGTGCCACGAACCGGTACTAAAGGGGTGGTGGCAGGCTGGCGTCAGGCCAGGGCCCCACGAGCCCCTTTAGTGATGGTTTGTGACACAAACCGGTACTAAAGGTCTAACCTATAGTACCGGTTTGCGTCACCAACCTGCACTATAGAGTTTGGAATTTTTTAGAATCCTCAAATTCCAAAAGGAAAAAAAAGCTATGGTCAAATTTTAGTTTTTTTAAAAAAAATGGTTAAATCTGGCCAAACTACTTATTCAAGAAGTATTAATGTTACTACATAATTATTCAAGAATATTAGTGTTACTAAATAATTATTTCAATTTTTTGAATTTTGGTCAAATCTGGTCAAACTGTGATCAAACTTATTCAAGAAATATTAGCGTTACTAAATAATTACTGTTTTTTTTAGAATAATAGTTTCAAACTCAAACGGTGAAATGTGTGACTTCATGCTCAAGCTAAACTTCTGAGGGTTAATAGGATTAACATCTTACTATTGTCAGAAAAACAACAAGTGCAGACTTGGAAATGATGGAGAATAGAACCCGAAAGTTAAGCGTGCTCGGGCTGGAGTAGTGAGAGGGATGGGTGACCTATCGAGAAGTTAGATGATTTGGAATGAGTGATCCACACTTGAGCAGTTAAGAGAGGTGATTAAAGACTAAATCATCAAATAATTCAGAAAAATTAAAAATAAAAAAATCAAAAAAAATTCCAAAATTTTCAAAAAAAACCTTTAGTACCGGTTGGTGTTACTGACACTTTAGCGTCGGTTCGTGCCGAACCGGTACTAAAGGGGGGGGCCTTTAGTGCCCACACTTTAGTGCCGGTTCCATAACCGGCACTAAAGGCCCTTACAAACCGGTTTTAAAGCTCCGTTTTCTACTAGTGCTGGAGTGAAGCTGTGTTACTGGCAGTGAGGATGATATCATCAACAAACAACAAAAGGTATCCGAGGGTGGCGCCATGATGCTGAATGAAGAGAGAGGTGTCCCACTTAGAAGACACAAAACTGAGGGTGGCATCCGCAAAGCCTGCGGGCTGCTGACAATAGACGGTCTTGGCAAGATCGCCGTGATAAAAAACAATTTTTTTAAAAAAACACCCAGTATATTAATTAATCCAAATAAATGTTCTTACAATCATTTTTTACATCCATCCATTGGACGGGCCATGCATTGGCGGCCGCAATGCTGAGGACGACTCGTATGGTTGTCAGTTTGACTACAGGGCTGAAGAACTCCCCATAGTCGACGCTCGAGTGTTGTGTGAAGCCTTGTACCACCCACCGAGCTTTGTACCACTCCAAAGTGCCGTCTAGGTGGAACTTATGATGGAAGATCCACTTGTCAGTCATTGCGTTGAAACCTACAGGACAAGGAACCAAATACCATGTATATCATTCTTACTTAGTGCACTAAACTCATCAATCATTGTGGCATGCCAATTTGAATCCTTGAGTGGTGCATGATATGAGGAAGGAACAGAGGAAAGGGCGTCAGAAACATGGAGATCAAGGATCTGCTTAGGTGTGGCGTAACCGTTTTGGCCCCTAGTCTTCATCCGATGTGAGTTGGTAGGTGGAGAAACATGTATGGCGCGTGGTGACAACTGCGTGTCAAGAGAAGATAGGGGTGTACATGGCAATGAAGGAGTGGAGAAAATCAGAAGACGCACGACAGTCATGGGGGATTTGTTGGGCTGCGGTGGTGTGGGCGGTAGTTGGGTGCATCCAGAGAGATCATGGGTGGCCGGGATTCCTAGGAGTGATCCCGAGGGGGGTCTGAGGATTTGGGCCGTGTGTGCGGGCTTGCGGTTGGTGGCAGGGGTAGTGGGCACCACGGCAGGACTGAGAAGGCATGTGGGCGTTAGCGCTGGGGACAGTGTGGCGTGGAGTGAGTGGACCGCGGCGAATCTGGTGATGGGTAGTGGGACGAGGAGCGCAGATCGAGGGGGGTCGGCTAGAGGGTTGGTAGGGTGCGGAATTTTTGCGGCCACGAATCCTGTACACGCATAAAAAGGAAAACAATTTTCGCAAAAAGTGACATGTTGCCAAAATATAACATTGCACGTGGATAGATAAAAACAACGGTAGCCCTTATGTTCCCGTGGATAGCTAGTGAAGATGCAACATGTGGACCGGCGAAAGAGCTTGTGAGCGGCCGTGGCAGATGTGCTAGGGTAAAAAAGGCAACCAAACATCTAAAGGTGGTCGTATGTGGGATGCATGCCATAGAGAAGAAAACAGGGAGTGAAGTGGTGAATGACCTCGGAGGGACGAATGTTGAGAAAGGTGGTGGATGTGTGTAAAGCCTCGACCAAAAAGGGAGGAGGGAGCAGCTTGGAGAAGCAAAGTATGGACTACGTCGTCAGTGGTACGAATGTGGCGCTTTGCTTTACCATTGTGTGAAGAAGTATGGGGGCAGTAAGATGAAAGGATACACCATTAGAGACCCATAAAAAAGAGGATACACCATTAGAGGAGAAGTAGTTGCGGAGAATGGTGGTGAGGAACTCTCCTCCGTTGCCACATTGCACACACCTAATGAGCACACCGAATTAGGTGAAAATAAATATAAAATATCAAATGAGAGTGTCACATGTCTCAGATTTTGCACAAAGAGGAAAAGTCCAAGAGAAGTGAGTGTAATCATGCGTAACAACCAGATAATATTTATAACAGAGTAGCTAATAAAATGAAAAGAAATGATGAGGATCTAGGGTGCCCAAGCTGCCGATGCCAGAGATCATGTGTGGAAATGGTGAAGGCGGTTGTAGGGGTAGTGCCATTATTTCTAGAAAAGGGGTACAAGTGACCATCCCTGTTGCACCTAAGAAGAACTTCCTTGGTGGCTAGATCCTTCACGGAAAAGCCAAGGGGGTCAAATTCGACAGAACACAAATTATTGCAAGTAAATTTACGAGCGGAGATGAGATTCTTGAGAATGTTAGGAGACAGAAGAATATGGTTGAGATAAAAAGGTTTAGACGAAAGGTGAGCAGTACCAGTGGCAAGCATATGGAGGCGAGAGCCATTACCGACTATAATATGACGAGTGTAAGGCGCCAAAAGGGGACAAAACAAGGACAATGCACCTGGATCACCGGTGACATCAGAAGCAGCGCCCTTATCAATGATCCATTCGCCGTTGGCGTGAAGGCGGAGCCGTAGCTGGGAGCTGCGTGGTACATGATCGTGGTACCCTAGCCACGAGGTGGTGCATCATAGGGAGTTGGAGCAAGTGGTGCCAGCGTGAAGGAGAACATCACGGGTAGCCCTACATAGGTGCACCAGGACGACGGTCATCGATCCAGTCGCCATGGTCCCGTGGTCGACATCTTGTGCTCCGCCTCGATCGCCCGAATGATCTACGTCGTGGTCTTCATGTTGCACGACAGTAATCTGAGTACTCTCAATGTTAGCACGCTTGTCCATGGATAGCTCGTCAATGATGAGAGACGGCACCTGGGTTAATGTGGGTAGGGGCACGATGGACGGAATGATGGCTACCTGCATCACGAACTTTGCCCCCAGCCCATCAAGCATCTGCAAGGTCAAGGTGTGTTCGCTGGCCGGCTCCCGGACATCAGCAAGTTCGTCGGTGATACCTTGGAGGCGGTGGCAGTGGTCTTTGATTATAAGGTCACCCTTAGACGGTGCCCTAGAACTCCTGGCCAAGATGTTTGGTGTGCTCGGCCTTGTTTTCAGGGAAATACTTGTGAAGTCGAGTCGAGATGGTGTAGCGGTGGAACCGACAGTGGCGACGACGTCGAGCAGATCCCCCTCGGTGGTGGAGAAGAACCAAAGGACGATGGTGTTGTCATCGTCGCGCTAGGCTTGATCGGCCAGCCGAGGCCTCCCGGACATGGTCCTCCGCATGATAGCCCGCTAGGAGAAGATTGATGTAGTTACGCCAACGTGTGAAGTTGCTATGATATATGATGACCGGCTACAGGTGGCCCATTCAGCAATCTTCCGTGGCGTCAGTCATGCGTGGTTTTGTCCTTCGTAGTTCTTTGTCAGTCAGAGCTGCGCTGACTGATCACAAGTGGCTGAGTGTGGCGAGGATTTTCTTTCATCATCAGGTAGTCTCTCAATGCCGGTTGAGTCGATGATCGCGTACGGTGAGGTCGGAGTCGTTTGCTCAGAGTTTAGGGATCGTGATGACGCCTTTAGGGGAGGAGTGATGACGATGACGCATGCGTGTTGTCTCGGCGAGACCCTCTTTGGAGTGATGTGCATGGGGTATCTTATGTGTGCTGCTCAACAGTTGTGATGGTTTTTGCCCGGTTCTTCATAATTAAATGGGCGATCTAGTTTTTGCTCGATTTCCTTTGATTAACTGAGAAATTTTCTTCTTATTAATAAATGTAGGATAACTGCCATTTTAAAGAATTTTTTTTCTCCCATCATGCTTCTCCCATGAGTCAGTTTCTTCGAAAGGCTAGGACCAGGCTCGTACTTGCTCCCACCGGCCAGAGCTTGTACAAGCGGCACACACTGACTGGTTTCACATGCCCTTACACAAAGGTGAGGTGCACTGCCGCCGCTGCTCCTTTGAGATTTTTTAAAAAACACTGATTACAAAATAGACACACACCTTCACACACATGTTTGGATTCAGGCCCCAGGCAGAAGGGGCGACGGCCAGGGCGTGAGGCCCATCTCTTTGTATATTTTAGCACTGTAGCTATAGTAAAATGCTACAGTTAACGAAGCTACCTGGGCCTTAGAGCATCTCCAGCCGCGCCCCCAACAGGTCCCTCGGGGCGACTTTTTTCACGCTGGCGCCCAAAAGACCTCCCAGTCGCACCCTCAAGATGTCGAAATCCGCCGGCTCGGCCCGTTTTTTGGCCCGGCGATCCCAGGCCGAACCGAGCACACAAGGGGCGCTCGGGGGCTCCAGTGGAATGGAAAAACACGCCTGGGCCACATTGCCAGGCGAAAAGTCAAGACAAGCATCCAGATTTGCCCCCGACCCTCGCGCGCTCGGCCGCCACCCAGCCGATCCCAGCGCGCCCACCGCCCACAACCGCTAGATAGGCCATTCCCCGCAGGAGAAGACAGAAGATTTCGCCGCGGCAACCTCTACACCACCTTCCTCGGCGCGTTTTCCAGCCGCACGGGGCGGGATACCGGTGGTTGTGCGCCCACCACGCCCGCCAGGTGTTCGGCGATTTGTCTGCTCGGCGATGGACTCGGACGACGAGGAGGCGCTCGCGGCGTTGCTGGAGGAGGAAGCCGATGCCGACGTCCAAGACGAGGAGCATCTCATGGTCATCGCCGCACTGGCCGGCCTGCTCGCAAGCAATGAAAAGCCGCGCCGAGGCGGCTCGGCGCCGTGCGGCTGAAAGCAAAGAACTGACATCATCTGGAAGGCTATTGCACGCTATACTCTGACTACTTCGCCGACGCTCCACTGCACTGTGACAAACTATTTCGGCGCCGTTATCGGATGAGCCGAAAGGTTTTTCTCAGGATCGTGAAATCCATCCGAGAGTTCGATAGATACTTCAAGTGCAAGAAGGATTGCACTGGCAAACTTGGATTCACCTCAATCCAGAAGTGCACGACAGCTATGAGGATGCTTGCATACGGAGCTTCCGGTGACTCACTCAATGACTGCAGGTAGGGTCCTCTTGCGCAAGTTGATCACCAGCTACCGGCAACCTGGACTGTCTTCCTCAATATGTGACAGGACATCAAAGACCCACAGATGTATCAACAACTGTATCAGGATCTAGTGGAACACCTACGAAGGCCAGGGGCGGAGCCAGGATTTGGATATCGGGGGGCCAAGTCAAGTATGGATATAAAAAATCCAGTACAAAAGATGATTATCGAGAACAAGGTTGAGCACTTGCATGTCAGCTTCGTTAACAATTTGACAATTCGAAGCAACTGGCTTAGAAAACGAACTAATCTTAATGATGGTTTGCGGCGGGTTTTTTTTCAAAACGTTTGGCAGCGTTTTTACTCATCATAAGATAGGAATCTCAGTTTCAGAAGCAACCAGCTTAGAGAACGAATTATCTTAGTGTTGTTTGGCATTGTCTTTTCTCTTCATAGTTGAGGAATTTTAATTTCTGAATTCTATACTCATACAGACGACTTAGGAAATTTTTACACCACAAAAAGGAACTCGCACAAGATAATCTGCATCACGAAAATTTCTAGGATGCCTACAAGATATGAATTCTTAATAGCATCTCAAATCACGAAATAAAACAACTAAATCTAATGTATAATTTCAAAACTGATACGAGATGAAAATCAAGAGAAATTAGTATACTGTGATGTGCTGACCTGCTAGTTGTTGGCTGAACCAGTGAAGTACGTTGCGTCGTCAACTCGCCGTATGAATCAGAGTGTGAGAAGCAGAGTAAGTAGTAGGGATCAGAGTTAGACGGACGGCAAGGGCACATGGCGGCGGCGGCAGCGCCTAATCTTTACCCACGTACACGCTAATTATGGACGAAAAAGAACGAAGTCCAAGAGACTAGATTTTTTTTGAGACAACCTCGCGAAGCTTTTTATTAGTTCTTCACAATGTTTACAGGGACGGATGGTAGGTATCCGGGGTGACCTAACCAAACATGGCGACCATCATCGAGAGATAAAGCATGCTTCGCTAAGTTGTGAGCTTCATAATTTGAGCTCCTAAGTTGATGATTAAAAATGCAGAAATCAAAAAGCAAGGAATGGTCTATTATTTCATGTACAACTGCGCCATAGCTTGCCGAATTGTCCATCTTCAAATCTTGTACCACCACTTTGCAGTCTGATGCAACCTCAATCTTCCGCATGTAAAGATCATCTGCCAGTGTCAAAGCCTCTCTAATGGCAAGGCCCTCCAGGGTCGCCGGATCATCAATGTGGTTGAAAAAGAGTGTCGCAGCACCCACAAACCTCCCAGCGTCATCTCTGCACATCACACCAACAGCCCCAAAGCCACTCCTGGAAACAGCAACGTCCATGTTTAGTTTGGCATTTCCTGTTGTTGGGGCCAACCACGACCGACGTGCAGCTGTCGGCGCATGCCCAAGCTCATGACCCACTGGGGTTCTGGTATTGACAATCTGCAGCTCAGCATGGTAACTGGTTATGAATGCATTCACTGAAATCGGTGATTGGAAAATGTTCTCGTGGATAGCCTTCCGCCGAACTCCCCATAGTGCCCATAGAGTTACTACCAAGCGATCAAAGAGGTCCTTGGGTAATATTTCATGCAGATTGCAAAGCTGGTCTTTCGGGTTATCTTCCCCTTGTTCACTAATTCGGTCTACCAGCTCCTCGAGCGCCAACGCCCACACACTCCCCTCCATCGGGCAAAGAATCAGCGCATGTTCCCAAGTGTCAACTGCCCCGCATAATGCACAAGTATCTTCCGTTGCCATGTGCCTGTGTTTCAGGACTGTCCCCGTTGGCATTGACTGTCGGGCGAGACGCCAAACGAATACCTTCAGTTTTGAGGGTACCTGAATGTGCCAGATCATAGACCATTTGCTAGTTTCATTGACATCATATAAGGTACCACCGTTTCCATCTAGCTAGGCTTCATGGGCGTGTTTCATATGAAGGATCATCCGGTAAGCAGACCGTACAGTAAAACGTCCTCGAACCTCCTCATGCCACACCCATAAATCTTGGACTCGTCGTGTGCACACCGGGATCCGAAGTATTACCTCCGCATCAACCTGAGCGAAAACAGCCCGGACTAGGTTTTCCTTCCAGGTTGCCGTTGTGCCATCAATTAGTTGTGCAACACTAACCGGAGCATTTAGTGCCTGGGCTGTAAAAGGACGCTTCGAGCTGTCTCTCGGGATCTAGTTATCAAGCCAAATTTTCATCGTTTCGACATCCCCAATTCTCCGAATGAGACCCTGTGACAGGACGTCGTGCCCATCCAAGATAGCGCACCAAATCTGGGAGGGATGTGAGGCAAAGAGCAATCCGGGAAGTAAATCGCCTTGAGAATTTTGGCACTCAGGGAGGTGCTATCAGTCAAAGTTCGCCAAGCCTATCTGGCCAGAAGAGCTAGGTTGAATATTTCCATGTCACGGAAGCCTAAACCCCCAAGTGTTTGGGCATAGTCATAGTATCCCATGCGACCCAGCAAGATTTCCTCTTCCCCTGCTTGGAGCCCCACCAGAACTGACGGATGATGGAACTGATACTGTCACATAGTCCTCGTGGTAATATGAAGCACGCCATTGAATAGACCGGGATTGCTTGCGCTATAGCCTTGATCAGAACCTCCTTACCAGCTGAGGAAAGTAACTTAGCCATCCACCCCTTGACCTTTTCCCACACGCGGTCCCTAAGATATTTGAAAGTACCATTATTCGAGTGGCCAACATCAGTAGGCATGCCAAGGTAACGCTCACTCAAAGATTCATTCTGGACTTGCAGGTTATTCTTGATAGTTTCTCTCCGCTGTGGAGGGCAACCATTGCTGAAAAAGATTGACGACTTCTCATTATTGATCCTCTGTCCCGAAGCAGCACAATATGTATCTAGTAGGTTTGACACCGCATTTGATCCTTCCCCACTTGCCTTGAAAAGCAATAGGCTATCATCTGCAAAAAGAAGGTGGTTCACGGTTGGAGCCGTGGGGGCCACCTTGATCCCTGGCATCGATGATTGAGAACTTGATTTAAGGAGGCACGAAAGGCCCTCTGCTACAATCAAGAATAAGTAGGGGGGAGATTGGGTCTCCCTGCCGGATACCTCTTGTTGGCTTAAAAGACTCAAGCTTTTCTCCATAGAAGCATACTGAAAAAGGAACTGAAGAAACCATGCCCATGACAATATCTATCCACTGTTGGTTAAAACCCAGCTTAGTCATAATACCTCTTAAATATTCCCACTCCATTCTATCATAATCCTTCATCATGTCCAGCTTTAAAGCACAAAAGTTGTTTGTCTTGGCCCTAGACCGCTTATGAAATGCAAACATTCATATGCACATATAATATTATCAGTGATAAGCCTTCCGGGAACAAAGGCAGACTGTTCCTCAAAAATTATATCTGGCAGAATCAGATTTAGTCTATTGGCAATGACCTTCGAGGCTATCTTATACAAAACAATGCACAAATTGATGGGCCGAAATTGCGCAAGTGATGTTGGATTTGTTACCTTGGGAATCAATACCAGGATAGTATCATTAATAGAAGCTGGACTTTCCTCGCCCTTTACAATTGTAATGACTATCTCTGTTACTTCATCACCACAAATATCCCAATGTCGTTGGTAGAAGTGGGCGGGAAAGCCGTCCAGCCCCGGGGATTTGGTCGGAAACATTTGAAATAACGCAACCTTAACCTCCTCCTTAGTATATTGTGCACAGAGACTTGAGTTCATCGCAGCTGTTACCTTCTTGGGCACATGGGTCAACACCGCCTCCATATAATGAACGCCCTCCGATAGGTATAAAGTCTGCTAGAAACTGTTAGCTAATAACCTTAGCTCCTCCGGATTAGATATTTGCACACCCAAGGAATTTTGTAGTGCCTCCAAGAGACTAGATGGGAGGTTACGTTGTCAACTGGCCGCTAGTGGGCTTTTACTATGGTCTTTTTTCTCTTCTTTTTGTAAAGTACACATTAAGAACTTATATTAGGGGGATGGGGGGCTACGTTGTACGTGGGATTATGGGCTCGTTGGCTGTACGTCTCCAAGTACATCTCGTCCCCCCTTGGCTCCATCACTGATGGAGGCTCAAGGGCAATACCTAGCTCGACGTGTAATGAAATATGAGTTTTTATTTATTGAACTATATAATTTGTATTGAACTATTTGATTTCTATTGATTTTCTGTGATGACCTATGTGATAAAAAAATAACTTCTTATGAATTTGCGCCGAACCAAGGCGAATATGGGCCGATTTGTGTCGATAACGGGCCGTTTTTTGCCGAAAGTGGGCACATTAGCCCAAAAAATGAGCCGATAACGATGCCTGGGGGCGACCTGGGGGCGGCGGTTGGGAACGGAATCGTACCCAACACCGATTTTAGTGTCGGCTCGCCCCTAGACGGCGATTTTCTAGCCCCCTAGGAGGCCAACGGCTGGAGATGCTCTTAGCCCAGTTCGCCCGGGGTCTTCCGTCACTATTCAAACACATACACTCACATGGTACACACTATTGAAGTGTAATCTTTTGTACTAGTTAATTAAGGGGAGAAAATACAATCTGTAACAAGCCCTACGGCGCGCATCAATCTGTGGTTAGATGGTTAGAGGGACAATGGTATCCCTAGCCCACCAGAGATTCAAGTCCTGGTGCTCGCATTATTCCTGAATTTATTTCAGGATTTCCTGCGCTTTCAGTGGGAGGAAACATTCCCGTCGATGACGAGGCGCCCATGGTGACTTCGTAAATTTCAAGATGACATGCCGGCTCAGTCACTTGGAGGTGCTCATAGGGGTAGGGTGTGCGTTCATAGAGGTGAGTGTATGCGCGTATGTATGAGCGCTTGCGTCTGTAGGCTCAGTCACTTGGAGGTGCTCATAGGGGTAGGGTGTGCGTTCATAGAGGTGAGTGTATGCGCGTATGTATGAGCGTTTGCGTCTGTACTGATGTTAAAAAAAACAAGCCGTACGGCTGAAACTCAGCACCAGTACACACGTATCTTTTTTTTTTAATCCACACACGTATCTAGGCCTGTAAGTATTTCCGCCAGCCCAAGCCCGACCGCAGCCGCCGGCCCTCTCCTCCAAATCCCCAAATCCAGCCTAACTCCAAGCCAAACCCTAAACGCATCCGTCCCAAATCCGTCCGTCAGATCGGTCCTTTTTTCTCCCCTAAATCCTCAAATCCAGCCCCTTCAGCGCCGTCATTTGCGTCTTCCACCTCCATCGAAGCCAAACCCTAAGCATTGGCGACGCGGTGTTTGTGGAGGACGACGGCATCGGCGGCGCGGCCATGAAGGAGGAGGGCGGCGGCAGCAGCCAGAAGCGGCGGGCGGAATGGGCGTCGCTTCAGCCGGACCTCGTCCAGCTCATCGCCGACTTCCTCCTCTCCACCAGCGACGTCGACGAGTACATGGCCATGAGGGCCGTCTGCCCCAGCTGGCGCTCTTCCGTCGACAAGCCATCTTCGCACGCGGCGGTCACCGACCTTCGTTTCCGCCCACGGCAGTGGGTCTTACTCAATGGGGCAGACGACGACCAAGGCCGACCCCTCTTCCTCAACGTCACCACAGGACGCTTCCGCCGCCTGCGCCTCCCGGTGCTCCGTGACTACATCCTCGTCGATGCATCCGACGGTCTCCTCGTCCTGGGGCTGGGGGACAGGGAGCGTCCGCATGCCGCTCGTCTCCTCAACCCATTGACTGGTGACATGCTTCCTTTTGCGGCGCCAATACCTCCGGGGTCTCAGGTGGCGGCAGCAATCGCTCTCGCTGGCTCCGAACCAACGATTATCTTCTCATTCCCACAGATCCTCTGCAAATACGTACTGCTCGGTGGTAATGCGGTGGTTTACTCTGCTGATCCCACGGGCCAGCTCTACGCGGTGAAGATTCATGATGCTGCTTTGAAGGAGGAAGAGTCGTTCTGCCTCCGGAGCATGGTCACCTGTGCAGGCAATGTTTATGTGCTCAGTTTGAAAGGAATGTTATATAAGATCGTTTGGACTGGTGGCCTTTGGTATGCTGAGAGGATACTGGAGATTGAAATGCACTACACTGGTGCTCTCGTGGAGTCTGCTGGTAAACTGCTGGTTGTTAGAGTGGATCTCGAAATCACTGAATTTTTCAGCGTGGACGTTGAGCGGAAGGTACTTGAACCAATCGAAAGTATCAGAAGTTGTGCGCTCTTTCTAAGTTCTGGCAGGTGCGTGTTAGTTGACGCAGATAAGGGCAACTGCACTTACGGCAGTTTTGGTGGAAACAAGTTTTATAACATGTACACCAGGTATGACCTCAGCGATGCCAAGAAAGAAAACATCACTGGCCCCCAGGTGCCTGGTTATCTCTCATGTTTGATAGCTGATAGTGATATCACTCGTGAAGGTCCTTTGAGCCTTGCTCAGGTTCTCCTCACACCCAATCCAGATGTTAAAGCTCAGCTAGACCGTATCCGCTGCAAAATCTAACTTGTACGCCTTGGGCATTTCACGACTTGCTCAACTTCAAATTGCATGCTGCTACTTCCTTGAATTCCTTCGGAACAAGTTCTCTTTCTCAGTGGACTTGACTACAGAATGCCAAGATGTTGGATTTGTTGTTGCTCTGGCTGCTGATGCTCTAAGCAGGAGCTACAGCTGGGCTGGTCTCTGCATTCTGTATGTTTTGTCTCTTCATTCAGTGGTGTAGTTCCATTCATGTGCCTTGATGTCGTTGGATATGATGTGCCCTAGTAGTAGCACCTAATCATCAATCTCGCCGCTTCTCTGTCCCATGAGATGCCTCAGCCTTCTCGTTGCCTTTAACAAGTAAGCAATAACTTTTGAAGCATCCGAAGTTCTGAATAGGTGTCCTCTGTTTGTCAATTCGTCAGTTTACTATACCATATACTAACGTTACCGACATTAGACTATATTTGCTTCGTAAACTGACATGCAAAACATCATCCACTCCTACATGCATGGATTCTGTTTCTACTTGATAGCAGCAGACTGAACTC
>NC_041384.1:731464990-731481101 GCF_002162155.2 Triticum dicoccoides | reverse complement strand
AACGTATCCGGTGCATCCGCACTTGTGATGCTACCGGTGCACCGGATTCTATAGAATGTATGATGTCACAAAATTTCGTATGAAAAATTAAAATATTTGCTGAGATACAAAAATGACAAATTTGACATCAGTGTGATAATGAGCCAAATCTAAAGCCCAAGTTATGTTATGTACTATTCAGTGTTCAAATTGTCATTTTTGTTTTTCGAGTTATGTTTTGAATTTTGACTTGAATTTTTGTGACAACCTACATTGATGTTGTGTGAGTGTGCTAAATTATTTTCGGAATTTTTTGAACATTTTAAAAGCACAATATGAGTTCGGTGCATTGGTAGCACCACAAGCTCCAGTGCACCATATATTTTCCCGGGGGAGGTTGCCTAAATGATCCCATTGTGTGAAATCTGTTTGTTTGAAAACAAGCTAGCTTGTGTGTTCTTTCCTGTATTTTCTGTTATGTATCTAGTTTGCTTTGTAAATTTTAACCAAAAATAATGTATGGACCTGTTTAAAGTTGTAGAATACATGTATTGTTTTCTCAATTAAATTTCCGAGCCTTACATTAATTTCATCCGTGTGAGTATGGTACACAATACAACCTCAATCGAAGCTAAACCGTCTAAATTCAATCTTAAAAAAACACCGTTTTTAAGAAGTTTGCAAATTAATATTATTGTTTGTGTTCTAAAATGAATGTCAGAATTTCAAAAATTGTTCAATGTTTTCAAAATTGGTCCAAACCTTAAAATTTTGTTCAAATTTTTCAAAAGTTTTTTTTGAAAAATTCAGAAAAAATGTATTAGTTTTTTCATAAATTCTAAAATGTCCGTGTTTTCAAATTGTTTTGGAATTTAAAAAATATTCATTTTTCCAAACCTGTTCTTAGACCCAAAAAATGTTTGTCTTTTCAAATATTGTGTGGAGTTTCGAAAAATGCTACCTTTTTACAAAATCTTCATGTTCCTAGAAAATCATCAAAAAAATTAAAAAATGAACTATTTTTAGAAATTTATTTAAAGATTCAAAAATTGTTCATATCTTTAAAAAAATTGAGATTTTTCCAAAAATCTTTGTGTTTTCAGAAAATATTCTAGGTTGTAAATAATTATTCTCAATTTTGAAAAAAGTTTGCCTTTTCAATATATTCCCTTTTAAAAAAAGTGTTTTGAAGTTTCAAAATATGTCTTAGGTGTCTCGTTGATGATAGTTAATAATGTTCTGCGATGCCTATTATCCAGCAAAAACATTGTTTCAAGTCAATAGCCATGTCCGCACAAGCGGGAGTTCCTGTGTTCCTTTCTTTTTGAGAGAACGTCGGCCTTTATTAATCATGCAAACATATTACAAAGAGTCTCCCGGATGCAATCCGAAGGAGAGTGATAAAAACAAAGACTCAAAGAGTTCAAATTAGACCTAGCTAGAACATGAGCTAAGATAACACGGGTGCCGACGAACATGCTGGAAAGACATGGACGACAGATCTCCGCTGGCCGTCTTGATGTCAGAAATGATCGATCCCACCATGGACTAGTCCTGGGCCGAAGATCGCAACCTTTGAATCACTGAGAGGCAATCAGAATGAATGACCACATGCGAGTAGTCTTGGGCTCATATTTAGAGTCTCCATATTTATGCTCGGTCGAGGCTCTATATCTGCACCGAATCGGATTCAATACTAACTCAAGTAGTCGGAATAGGAGGATGAATAGACCTCTTCCAAACCGGTAGGAAAGAAATGAAGAAAGAGAAGGCACGTACCCAGCAACTGCGCTCGCCGGAGCTGCCGGTGCCGATCTGCTTTCCAAGTTGGTTCCCTTCGCTGTTGGCTTGCCTGACCAAGGGCGAAGATATTTCAAGAATGAAATTTGGGATTAACCGGAAGGAATTGAAGAACACTCACACGAAGGAATCTAGGATAGCCGCCGGAGCCACGGGTGGGGCCGGAAGGGTGGTGCGGGAGACGGCCGGCGGAGGGCGGAGGGCGGGCATCGGAAGAAATCGGGGGTACGGTGGAGACGGTGTGCAGAGGGGAGACCAGAGCGCGACAAGCGAGGCCAGCTGTTTGCATACAAGGGCCCGCCAACTGGGGCTGGACCGAACCCCAACTCGGCCGACCCAATGGGCTCACGCCTATTTTTCCTTTGGAAAATAATAACTGTAGCAAATACATTCGTTTGTCTAAAAAAAGAAAGTACATTTGTAAACTAGTACATTTATAAAACAATTAGGAAAGTGCCTCAATAATATCTATAACAATATATTTATAAACCCCTAAAAAACAAAACATTTGTAAACTCACAGCTAAAATATCATGTGCACATTCTTAGCTATGAAATTGAAACTACGCCAATTATGTTTAATATCATTTCTACCGCATTAAGAAAATCATGTCAAAGCTATAACCCACGTGGAAATCATGAAATGAATCAAATAACTACTTCAAAATAATAATATCTCTCCGAAACCCACATGGGCAGTCAACGGCCTCCTACGGTGGCCATTGGCCATGCCCTGAGGAGCTGTGCTCGATGAGGACCATGCAGCTAGAGCGGCGCATGCGTGCATGCACGCGTGTGATGCTTTGCTTTGCTTTGCAGCGCCAGCGGTTCATGGTCAATCAGTCAGATCAACGCACTGTTTTGTTCTGAATTAGCAACATCATCGGCGTTGGCGTTTCCAGTAGAAACGCCAAAGCTAATGGCGTTTGGGCCTGGGCAGCAACGCCAGCCGTCTTGGCGTTTCTATGTGGAACAAAAACGTAAGCTATCTTGGCGTTTGAATGTGGAGCTGAAACGCGAGCTATTTTAGCGTTTTTATATGGAGAAGAAACGCCACGGACTGTGGTGTTGCTAAAAGGATCAGATCGTGAAATACTTTCATGTTGAGTTCATTTTGTAACAAAGATTGCTAAAAAGGTGAGAACAGTGATTTTGGCCTAACATACGTTCCCACTTTCCAGCCAGCCTAGACAAGAGTCCAATTTCAATACGTTAAAAATAGATGAGAGTCATACTGCTTAAATAAATTGAAGGACACACACTGTATCATGCAGCTTTGTATGGTCAGGAACAAAGTCTTTTTTTACACATCTATGGTAGAAAACAATTTTTTTTGACATATCTATGAGTACAACGGTCGAAGCATTGGACGAAATGATTTTTTGGACAAAGAAAATGATACAAGCCAAAAATTATTTTAATTATTGTAGGGGGATAAAAGCAAAAAAGTGAATAGTAATAAGAGGAAGACGGGCAGCTCACAGTGGAAAATTAGAACGATATGTTTTATGAGTTGAATTTTATAACTAAATTAATAGACATCATATTACATCCTACGCTATATAAATATGACATATAATGACAAGTATTTTGACGCATAATGTAAATTGATTATAAGATTTCCTATAAATTTAAATATCTTACCTAATGTAACATGATGTGTGATTAGGTGGGTGACGGAAGATTAGATAAGGCTAGGTAATACCATGCAAGTATCACACAAGCCACCTGATTTATTTGCATAGGTAAATATATTATTCGTTGATTACAGTTAAAACGGCCGAGAGTAAAAAAATGAGAAAGCTACACACGATATCAATCACATACAACTAAGTTGAGCATTTTTCTTCTCAGGAAAAAGTATGTCGAGCATTAGCACCTAAACCGGAGTCTACAATTATTTTTTGTACATTAGTACAGACACAAGCGCTCATATATCTGCACATACACTCATCCCTATGAACGCACACACGCACAACCTATCCCTATGAGCAGTCTACAATTAATGTGCACAAAACCAATATATAAGCATTAAAAAGAAGAAGCATACGACTGCATAGGCAGGCCTGGTCTCCAGGCAGCACAAACTATAATCCTGGTCTTGGCCGAAGAAGTTAAAAAAAGCACTGTTTTGTTTGGCTTCTCCCCGAAAAGGTGGCACCCAGCAGCTAGCGACTGGTCGCCTTGACGGCAACGCCGACATGATGATAGATGGATGCACGCACAACTAGACCACTCCGCTCAAGTTCGCCCATGTAGTACCAAACCGCTTCTCTTGCGGGCTGCTGCTGCCCACACGTCGGCTCTTCACGCTAGCCTATCTTCGTCGGGTCCAACTCGGCCTCTTTGCCTGATCTTCTCTATTTGTAGGCATATACTACTTATCCATGCACGAGTGATAGCCACATATGTTTACATGCGTCTCATGGATGGGCATACAAACTCAGCAAAGCCAACCAATAATAGAAACTCATCAGAACAGCCTAGACATGGCAACCACGTCTGACATATTGGAGTCATGCAAATAAATAGAGAAGCAAACTAATTTTTCATTCTATCATAAAATCTACATATGCACAATTAATCATGGTTGATCTAGATTTAAGTTGGTTTTTTCAAAATAGTAATATTAGAAACTTATCTTATTAGATGGGCAAACAATACAACTTGACCTATATGTGAAGTTTAAAATAATAAATAAAAATAAACTGGTAAATCAGTTTTTATTATATGAATTTAGCTCTAATATAACATATAACCTGTAAAGTTGAACATACAAGTAAATTAGTAATCCATTCCTAGCCTATAAAATATATGTCATTGCATAGCATCATGGACACAAAACAGAACCTCCGACAAAATTTTAAAAAAATTGAACAATTTAATCGCATGTTTTTAGGAACATACAGAAATAGTTACTCAATCTTTGATTGTTAGGCTACATAGACAATTCAAGTAAAAGAGTATTATCACATCTGTCTGGAAGCACCTGTGGAAGATCGAGAGGCATAGAATTGTATTATCAGGAAACCACAATGCCACACACACAGTTGTGACACGTAGGCAAAGAATAAGAAGACATAATGATTAGGCATTTAATTTTCAGTGAAATGGTTTCTGGTGGTAGGACAATAGCAACATGCCATTGGTGAATATCTATCACAAGATGACATCCTTAGCAATAATAATACATGCAACAAAAAGATTTTTGCAAGACTTTGATCCTATTAACTCAAGATGCACATTCCAACTACAATCATTTCCTAGAGATCTTAAATAATATAACAATTATAACATTTGGCTAGGGCTGAAATATCGACCGATGAAGAGAAGTAGGAGAGAGAAATATGAAGATTGTTAAGTCATTATATGGTTTTGCTTGGATGTTGCGAATGACGGATGAATGTGTTGGCAAAACATAATACATTTGGACATGGAATACCAACTTAATTTTTATCATGTTTCCTCGAGACATATGTTTGTCTCTTTATATTCTTCTATGGTTTCGATGAAATTTTAGTGTCATAGCGATGTCAAAAATAAATTCAATTAATTTTTGACACAAGAGAAAATACTTATGGTAAACATAATATCAATTATAACTATAGGACATGAGAGAATGATACAAAATATTGTACCCAAAAAGAAACGACCATTTCATGTCAATATGTGATGAATCATTTTATTTTTCTCAAAACTACACTTAGATGCAAAATAAAATGGTAGAAATCAAAAGTAAAAAAGCTCTAACATTTTTATAGAATATTTCAGAAAATTTTCACAACATTTGTAGATTTGATAGGTTTATAATGGAAAACAAAAGTTCTAGCCGCGCAAATGCGCGGGCAACACCACTAGTTGGCTCTTAAAGAAACATACAGGTGGAAGACATCGACCTGGCCGGCAACTCTTACATCCACAAGCGACACTCAGAGCTCCTGCGCCGTCAGGCTCCATTCTGATCATGGCCTCCTCCTTCACCTAGCTTCCTTCACTCGCCGCGATCTAGGTTTGAGCCGAAACGGCGGCGGCGCGGTGTGTAATACTAGTTGGACCAGGGTGCGTGATGTCTGGCTCGCTTGGTCGATGCAAGTGTTGTACTCGTGTAGCTGCTACTAGTTGGACCAGGACCCTTTTCTTTAATGTAGCTACCAGGCCTTAGAGCATCTTCAACAGCGCGGCGGTAAAGAACACGCCTGGGAAACGTTCGTTTTAGCGCGCAGAAAAAGTTTGTGTGCGCGCACGAAAAGACGGCCGGGTGCGTTCTAGTTTTGGCGTGCGGCATCCGGCACGCACTATAAATCCAATGCCTCCTTCACGTGCCCTTCCACCACTCCCACACGCCCTCTACCGCTCTCTTTCTCTCCTCGCTGCCACCGCGCCACCATGCCGTCGAGAAAGTTCAGGCTACCGCGGTGTCCGCGCGCGCCCCTCCGGTTCCTTCTCGGCCGAGATCCGGCCCGGTGAGCTGCGCCTCGGCCTGGGCAAAATCGACACCGCCCAAAGGGCTGCCCGCGCGTACGACGCGGTAGGTGGCACCTCCGGCGGCCTCGTAGGGAGATGAACTTCCCCGACGTACCGACGCGGGAGCTGTTGCATGAGTTCGCGCCTCCCCCGCGGCTTATGACTGACGAGGACCGTCGCGACAACCGAAGGCGGGAGCGCCGTCTCGGCATCGCCGAGATGGACGAGGAAGCCATGACACTATGGCGTCAACGCTTCCCACATGACATCATCAACGAACGCGAGTTCTACGCACAAAGGAGGGCGGAGAGGGAGGAGAGTAGGGCGGAGCGAGCCGCCTAGCACGAGGACAGGCGTACACGGAAGGCGGCCGTCCTCTTCAACTCGGGCTAGGAGAAGCATCGACCTGAGACTCCAACCACGAGCGGTATATTGACGCCCTCGGCCGCGATGCCGCTCGGGCTCGAGCCTAGGGTTTGCGGCGGCGGCCTCTGCTGGTGAGGGCGGCGTCGTCCTGGGTCAGCGGCACTCGCCGGTGTTAAGGGCGGCGTCTACTCCGCCGCGCGGGCGGCGAGTTGGCGATGGATGCGGGCGCCGCGTTGGAGGGATCCCCTGTTGGTCTCCTTCGCCAAATCTGAAGACGGCGCTTCCGTGCTGCTGCTTCCTCCTCGTCAGTCCCGCCGGATCCGGTGGCTGATTGCGCGGATGTGGGGTTGCGAGCTCTGGATTGGAGTAATTTCTTGGCCGGCTGCGGCGGCCACGACGCCGGCGGCGCTCCGGGCACGGTTTCCTTCTTGAAGGCGGCTTCGAGATCTAGCTCCCTCCCCTCGTCCTCCCCCTGCACCCGGGTGAAACCCACAATTTTGGTTGGGCGGCGGTGGTGTCCGGCTCCGTCACCTTCTTGAAGGCGCCGCTTTGGATCCGTCGGGAGGCGGGACAGCTGCAACGCGTTCTTGGCATTCCTGATGGCGGCAGTTCTCTCTTTAGTGGTCTCGCTTCACCATGGCAGTCTGCTGGTCCGGCTCTCATGGTGATTGTGGTGCTCAACTCTTCGCCGTGTCTTCCTAGGGTGCTCCCGTTCAGAGAGGCTGGAGGTGGAGCGGCTTCGTCTTGCACGGAGCTACGGTAGAGATGTCAAGTCATGCCTGACCGACAGGTGCTACGCTTTTGTCATGCCTGGTCGGCAGGTGCTACGCACGACCGATGTGACGCCCCCGATTTGACCGTACACTAATCATGCACGCAAATGTGTACGATCAAGATCAGGGACTCACGGGAAGATATCACAACACAACTCTACAAATAAAATAAGTCATACAAGCATCATAATACAAGCCAGGGGCCTCGAGGGCTCGAATACAAGTGCTCGATCATAGACGAGTCAGCGGAAGCAACAATATCTGAGTACAGACATAAGTTAAACAAGTTGCCATAAGATGGCTAGCACAAACTGGGATACAGATCGAAAGAGGCGCAGGCCTCCTGCCTGGGATCCTCCTAACTACTCCTGGTCGTCGTCAGCGGGCTGCACGTAGTAGTAGGCACCTCCGGTGTAGTAGGGGTCGTCGTCGACGGTGGCGTCTGGCTCCTGGACTCCAGCATCTGGTTGCGACAACCAGAAAGAAGGGAAAGGGGGGAAAAAGAGGGGAGAAAGCAACCGTGAGTACTCATCCAAAGTACTCGCAAGCAAGGAACTACACTACATATGCATGGGTATATGTGTAAAGGGTCATATCAGTGGACTGAACTGCAGAATGCCAGAATAAGAGGGGGATAGCTAGTCTTATCGAAGACTACGCTTCTGGTCACCTTCGTCTTGCGACAGGCAGAATAGGGTAGGTCGAAGTCCTCCAAATAGCATCTCCAAGTAACATCTCATAGCATAATCCTACCCGGCGATCCCCTCCTCATATCCCTGAGGTAGAGCGACCACCGGTTGTATCTGGCACTTGGAAGGGTGTGTTTTATTAAGTATCCGGTTCTAGTTGTCATAAGGTCAAGGTACAACTCCAAGTCGTCCTGTTACCGAAGATCACGGCTATTCGAATAGATTAACTTCCCTGCAGGGGTGCACCACATAACCCAACACGCTCGATCCCATTTGGCCGGACACACTTTCCTGGGTCATGTCCGGCCTCGGAAGATCAACACGTCGCAGCCCCACCTAGGCAAAACAGAGAGGCCAGCACGCCGGTCTAAACCTAAGCGCACAGGGGTCTGGGCCCATCGCCCATAGCACACCTGCACGTTGCGAGGGCGGCCGGAAGCAGAACTAGCCCCCTTAATACAAGAGCAGGCTTACGTTCCAATCCGGCACGCGCCGCTCCGTCGCTGACGTCTGAAGTGCTTCGGCTGATACCACTACGTCAGGATACCCATAACTACTCCCACGTAGATGGTTAGTGCGTATAGGCTCGTAGCCAGACTCAGATCAAATACCAAGATCTCGTTAAGCGTGTTAAGTATCCGCGAATGCCGAACAAGGCCAGGCCCACCTGTCTCCTAGGTGGTCTCAACCTGCCCTGTCGCTCCGCCACAAAGTAACAGTCGAGGGCCGTCGGGAACCCAGGCCCACCTCTACCGGGATGGAGCCACCTGTCCTTTCAGCCCCCTCGTCAGAATCACTTGCGGGTACTCAATGAGCTGACCCGACTTTAGTCACCATCTGTATAGTATGTATGTATGTATAGTATATACCCGTGATCACCTCCCAATGTGATCACGGCCCGATAGTATAGCAAGGCAGACTGACAAGAATGTAGGGCCAATGATGATAAACTAGCATCCTATACTAAGCATTTAGGATTGCGGGTAAGGTATCAATGACTGTAGCAGCAATGACAGGCTATGCATCAGAATAGGATTAACGGAAAGCAGTAACATGCTACACTACTCTAATGCAAGCAGTATAGAGGAGAATAGGCGATATCTGGTGATCAAGGGGGGGGGGCTTGCCTGGTTGCTCTGGCAAGAGAGAGGGGTCGTCAACTCCGTAGTCGAACTGGTCAGCAGCAGCGTCGGTCTCGTAGTCTACCGGAGAGAAGAGGGGGAAGAAATAATGAATACAGAGCAAACAAAGCATCACAAAATATAACAAGGCAATACGCGGTGTTCGGTGTGCCCTAACGCGGTAGTAGGTGATACCGGTGAAGGGGGAAAACATCCGGGAAAGTATTCCCGGTGTTTCGTGTTTCCGGGCAGAGGAGCCGGAGGGGGAAAGTTGCGAGTTCGATAGGTTAGGGGTGTGTGGCGGACGAACGGACTGCGTATCCGGATTCGTCTCGTCGTTCTGAGCAACTTTCATGTTGAAAATATTTTAATCCGAGTTACGGATTAAAAGATATGATTTTTAAAAGATTTTAATAATTTTGGAATTTAATTATTTATTTAATTAATTCGAAAAAAATGTATTTATGACGTCAGCATGATGTCATGCTGACGTCAGCAGTCAACAGGGGTTGACTGAGTCAACCCTGACATGTGGGTCCAGTGGGACCCACCTGTCATTCTCTAATTAAATTAATTAGGGTTTAGGTTAATCTAATTAGGATTAATTAACTTAATTAATTAATTAATTAATTAATTAATTACTTAATAATTAATTTTATTAAATCATTTTTAATTTTATTAATTATATTTATTGTTTTTATTTATTTTATTATTTACTTATTTTTATTTTATATTTAATTAAACTTTTCCTTTCCTTTCCTTTTCTTTTTTTTTTATTTTCTTTTCTGTTTTTATTTATTTATAAACACTTAGGCATTTTATAAAATTGTGAACCTTACACCATAATTATCTTTGTAATATTTGGCAACCACCGAACATTTTTATTTTAATTTTTAAAAACTTTTATTGTTTTCTTTTATTTAAATTTTGAATTTGTTTCGGTTCTGAACTATCGAGAGTTTATCACAGTAACCGTGGTGACGTGGCATCATTAGCGGGGAATCACTGTAGCTTAATTACCCGGGCGTCACAATTCTCCTCCACTACAAGAAATCTCGTCCCGAGATTTAGGATCGGTTATAAGGGGGAAGGGGTCTGGTTACGAAATTCTAACGATTCTTCTCGATCATAGTAGCTCTTCTCGAAGAGGTCGACCCATTACATTGATGTCTTCAGTCCTCTCCTTCAGGTCATCATGATGAAGTTTGTCGTCCTTTCTTCGGGGTTCCATCGTACTTACGAAAGGATAAAGGGTGGGTATTCCGAGAGAATGGACCTCTGCAGGTTTGACTATCTGGTCGATAACATCGGGGAGGGTGGCGGAAGTAACTCTCGAATTGAAACTTAAGAAAATATCAAGAGCAGAGTAAGGAGGTATCCTGGGAAGTTTCGAGCGGGCAGGCAATCGTTCGATGTCTGATATGTGGCGTGAAAGGGGTTCGAAGCCACGAGAATAAGTATTTGTCTGATACCAGATTGAAGGTGGCTCATGAGTTACATACGAGGCCACGCGCGAGGAACAACCTTGGGTACAGGGGGGTACAGGAGAGTCAGGTTTCGATCCTGTGGAACTGTGGGTTATGGGCCCACCATGTGGATTAAAAGTAGGAAGGACAGTGACATCTTGCACGATCATGTAAGCAAGGCATGCCAGAGGATAGTCTGTCGGTTATGTCGGCAACAACATCGGTACCAAGGGCGAGGGACGAAGAGAACCATTTTCCTGCTCGTTGAACGAGGCGGGCCAATAGGCAAGGTTCTCGTCCATCGGTGGCTACCGAAATGTCATCAACAATAGTAACAGGGTCTTACTGACACGGTCGTACACCAAGGTGTTTACATAAGCAGAAGAATATTACTGCTTAGATCATATAGACCTCAAGAAAGGTTAAACCAAACAATGGAAAGGACATATGATTATCAGATTAATCAGGCGATGGAAAGGAAAAATGTGTCTTAGTCACATAATTCAGGGATATATCCTTCCCAAGGATAAGCAGAGCATGGTATCCGTGGCAGGATATCATGTAGAAAACCCTTTAGGTAAGGGGAGAGAAATTTCATGACACTATCCATACAAAGGTGTTTGGATAATTGATAAGGAAAATTTAGCATTTGCTTTAAATGTTCTTGTTGAAAATCGGAGTATCACAGACATGCTTCGAGATAGCATTGACATGGTCTTCAAGCAAAGGTCGGACTTTGGATACAAAGGATCCATCGGAAACAACCTATAGAATAAGTCTTACAATTTCCTCATGGAAGAATGATTAACCTTGCTAAAAAGGAAAACTATAACAATGGGTCCTCCGGCCCGGTGCGCTAGGCATGTCATCACCTTACCGGTCACATAAAGACCATTGTTATAACTCTTGAAAATATATCCCAACCATCATATCTGACCGAGATTCAGATCTGATTGGTGTTAGGATATGTCAGACTCAGGATGCCTGAGAAGAAAAGGTGTAACACAATTGGCGAGATGACATTGTAAGATTCTCGGGAAATGAACTATAGGAGCAAGTTTCAAAACAATAGTTCATCATTAACCAAGGAGAAGATGAGGATGTGGATGATGGACTCAGCGACCATTCATCGAGAATTCCAAAAATATGGATTTCCACAATTATGTGAACAAGGAGATAATCATTTGGCGGATCAAATGATGTAATGATGTATGCTCGAGGGAAACATACACAACTGAACAATGATAGAAGGGTGTACCCAGGAATCTGGACTAGGTAGCACGATCAATGTTCGAATGATGATTCAATAAGTAATAAACTTCAATGCAATAGGGTTGCTAGAAGTTTAGAATTTACACCTCACAGACCATTTGTCGGTTTTCCGGTTAGAAACAACACGAGGACCAAGGAAAGAATGGTGATGTTAATAAGTATCACTTGTGTCAAGAATTCTTAAGGGTGGTGAATTTCTTGCCACACTCTTGACATGTAAAGGGTAATACTCCAAGGTAAAGAAGAACAGATGCTGGATAGCAAGGAACTCAAGGTATAACACAAAACACGACAAGTTTGTGTTGGAGGGAAGTCAATAAAGTGGTCGATGATAATACAGATCACCGAGGGCAAGGATGGTATTTCTCATCATGAATTCAATCGATATCCTGGAAGAGCTCATAGTGCTCATGATGATCACGACACATTTGTCGCGAGAGTTCATGAAGATGTAATCGATCGGCGACGACATCGAGTCAAAGTAATGATGAAGTGAAAGGTTATTGGAACCAAGGGTACGACACAACTCGAAACCAAGCTTGTTGTTCAAGGCGAAATGGTATGACGATGAGGATCGACGTAAGGTTAGTTCATCGTCGAAAATTGGTGCTCCTAGAATAAGGACCAGGTAGCACAGTTAGAATCGTGACGACAATGATATAGCCAAACAGGCTAGGAATGGCGTGATCGGGTACAAACTCGTACTTATAGAAGCTTACTGAAGAGTTGTTGAACCGAAGAGCGGACTCGGTTCAGTTATCGGTGTTTTTGAGTGTTCAATAACTCAGAGCCCGCGAAAAATTGGAATCAGTGGGAAGGTAGCACTTGATGAAGAACTCATAAGGAGTTATGCAGTTCCATGATAATCTCGAGATACCAGGGGGGTAATACTCGTCACAAGATCAAAGTAAAGGTGGGACTGGTGTATTGATCCATAGAAGACAATTGTTTTTAACTTGTCCAAGAAATGAGATCAAAGAAGAACAATCATGGTCGGAACCACGGTTGCAAAAGACCAGATCCTAGATATAAGATGAACTTATACCAAAGGAATAATTTATTTAAAAGAAGCTTTAATGATAAGATCTACATCGTGTCCATGGGCATGAACACAAGTTCAAGGTCGACTCCCACTTCTCCAATGCATACCCTTTCATTCACTTCTCGCTTTCGATGAAGTTATAGCGTTGAAATCTTATCTGGCAAAATACCAGAAGAGTACGACTCGTGAAAACTTTCGAGTTCACACATATTAAGGAAAGCATAGGTTCAACCCATCTGGGCATCTTAGAATCATATACCAGAATCTTTAGAAGTAAATAACTCAAGCTCGAAGGCAAAGCATGGTTGAGAAAGCAGACGATACAATTTACCAAAGGCATTATGTATCCGAGAAAAGGCCCACAAGGTTATTGAATATGAAGGGTGTTGTCAGATAAAATCCAACAAGGGATCTGGTGGCCCACAAGGGATCTGACGTGAGCATCGGTACTCAACCAGAGGAAGCAGATTATAGAAACAACTGACTAACTCAATTGTCAAATGCAAAGGAATTATGATTTCCAAATCAAGGGATCAGAAGCAATGCTCTGATTAGGGATGGATAAGTTGAATAGCCTTAGGGTACAATCAACGACAATTGGATTGGTCGAGAACCAATTCCAGTTAAAAGAATGGAGGCTCAGCCGGAAAAGTAATTTATAAGGATCAATGCTGATTGCGTGTATTCGCAGAAGATTGAGTCAACAGACTCAAAATGATAATGACAAGGAATGTCATTAAGACTACGAGACTTATGGGATTAACCATAATGCAAGCAAGCAAGAATTTCAAGAGCCAAAGGCTCTAGAGGATTTTCGGAAGATCGAATATTATTTTGAAGACTTTCGTGAAACACATGAACAACTGGGGATAAGCGGTTACTCGACAAGTGCGAGAATTATCCATAGGGGTATTCAGGTGACAAGGAATTGCAAGACAGTAGGCACAAGATATTCTCGGATCAATAGAAAGAATTTTGGGGTATCTTGTAATAACAAGATCAACTGAGAATAAAAGTAAGAACGTCAAGTGTATGTATTTATCCATAGGGATATTTCGATGGTAGGGAATTGCAAAGGCAACGGGCACAAAGTCTCAAAAGAGTTTCGGCGAGTAACTTCGAAATCTTCTGGTGTAGCCGGCGATCACCTGGACTGAAGGGGCTCTCCGGGAGAAAGTATTTTTGAGAACCTAAAGTCAAATTTTAGTAAAAATCGTTTAACCCGAATAGAAGAGATGTCAGAGTCCCAGAGCATAGGTCGAGGAATAAAAGATCCTACTACCACCCAATGGCGACGTGGGCCCGTAAGGCACACAGCCAAGTTAGTAAAAGTTTTGCAATGACTAGACTCAACTTCGGCCAAGGAGTTGGAAAGGGGGATTCCTACAGGCAGTCGGCTCTGATACCAACTTGTGATGCCCCCGATTCAATCGTACACTAATCATGCACGCAAATGTGTACGATCAAGATCAGGGACTCACGGGAGGATATCACAACACAACTCTAAAACATAAATAAGTCATACAAGCATCATAATACAAGCCAGGGGCCTCGAGGGCTCGAATACAAGTGCTCGATCATAGACGAGTCAGCGGAAGCAACAATATCTGAGTACAGACATAAGTTAAACAAGTTTGCCTTAAGAAGGCTAGCACAAACTGGGATACAGATCGAAAGAGGCGCAGGCCTCCTGCCTGGGATCCTCCTAAACTACTCCAGGTCGTCGTCAGCGGGCAGCACGTAGTAGTAGGCACCTCCGGTGTAGTAGGGGTCGTCGTCGACGGTGGCGTCTGGCTCCTGGACTCCAGCATCTGGTTGCGACAACCAGAAAGAAAGGAAGGGGGGAAAAGGGGGGAGAAAGCAACCGTGAGTACTCATCCAAAGTACTCGCAAGCAAGGAACTACACTACATATGCATGGGTATATGTGTAAGGAGGCCATATCGGTGGACTGAACTGCAGAATGCCAGAATAAAAGGGGGATAGCTAGTCCTATCGAAGACTACGCTTCTGGCAGCCTCCGCCTCGCAGCACGTAGAAGAGAGTAGATTGAAGTCCTCCAAGTAGCATCTCCAAGTAGCATCTCATAGCATAATCCTACCCGGCGATCCCCTCCTCATATCCCTGAGGTAGAGCGACCACCGGGTGTATCTGGCACTTGGAAAGGTGTGTTTTATTAAGTATCCGGTTCTAGTTGTCATAAGGTCAAGGTACAACTCCAAGTCGTCCTGTTACCGAAGATCACGGCTATTCGAATAGATTAACTTCCCTGCAGGGGTGCACCACATAACCCAACACGCTCGATCCCATTTGGCCGGACACACTTTCCTGGGTCATGCCCGGCCTCGGAAGATCAACACGTCGCAGCCCCACCTAGGCAAAACAGAGAGGCCAGCACGCCGGTCTAAACCTAAGCGCACAGGGGTCTGGGCCCATCGCCCATAGCACACCTGCACGTTGCGTACGCGGCCGAAAGCAGACCTAGCCTAGTGGCGTTCCAGTCCAATTCGGCGCGCGCCGCTCCGTCGCTGACGTCTGAAGTACTTCGGCTGATACCACGACGTCGGGATACCCATAACTACTCCCACGTAGATGGTTAGTGCGTATAGGCTCGTAGCCAGACTCAGATCAAATACCAAGATCTCGTTAAGCGTGTTAAGTATCCGCGAACGCCGAACAGGGCCAGGCCCACCTGTCTCCTAGGTGGTCTCAGCCTGCCCTGTCGCTCCGCCACAAAGTAACAGTCGGGGGCCGTCGGGAACCCAGGCCCACCTCTACCGGGATGGAGCCACCTGTCCTCTCAGCCCCCTCGTCAGAATCACTTGCGGGTACTCAATGAGCTGACCCGACTTTAGTCACCATCTGTATAGTATGTATGTATGTATAGTATATATACCCGTGATCACCTCCCAAGTGATCACGGCCCGATAGTATAGCAAGGCAGACTGACAAGAATGTAGGGCCAATGATGATAAACTAGCATCCTATACTAAGCATTTAGGATTGCAGGTAAGGTATCAACAGATGTAGCGACAATGTCAGGCTATGCATCAGAATAGGATTAACGAAAGCAGTAACATGCTACACTACTCTAATGCAAGCAGTATAGAGGAGAATAGGCGATATCTGGTGATCAAGGGG
>NC_041384.1:731448354-731462957 GCF_002162155.2 Triticum dicoccoides | reverse complement strand
GAGGTGGGGCGGCTAGGGTTTCTAGCCGCGGGAGGGCTAAGTGGCCGGCCGGCTGGGCCGGCCCAGGGTAGGGGGCTGGGCCAGGGGTGAGGGGGCCAGGTGGGGGGTTCGGGGGGGCTGGCTGGGCCAGGTGGGGTTTTCCCCCTCCCTTTTTTTTGTATTATTTTCTGTTTTCTTTTTATTTATTTTCTTTTCTGTTTTTATTTATTTATAAACACTTAGGCATTTTATAAAATTGTGAACCTTACACCATAATTATCTTTGTAATATTTGGCAACCACCGAACATTTTTGTTTTAATTTTTGAAAACTTTTATTGTTTTCTTTTATTTAAATTTTGAATTTGTTTCGGTTCTGAACTATCGAGAGTTTATCACAGTAACCGTGGTGACGTGGCATCATTAGCGGGGAATCACTGTAGCTTAATTATCCGGGCGTCACAACCGATCTTCGAAAGACTTCAAGCTATGTCGGCTGGTGGTACTTGGCAGCATGGTGCTGAGGTGTATCAGTGGTGACCGCGACATGCTCAGCCGTTTGCGCGCAGGGAGGAGGTGCCGTTGGGCGTCGTGGTGGCGTCGACGATAGCTGGACCGAGCAAGGTTGATGCATCAGTACAGTTCTGAAGATGGAGCGGTGGCAATTGGCGGCGGCGGCCTCTGAGTGCATGCCGGACCGGTAAGACCCATGCCCGGCAGGCGTCCTGGATGGGACCCCAGGTCTTAGATGTTAGGTTTGGCTGCGATGTCTGTTTGGTATTAGGCCCAGGCTATCTGCGCCTCTTTATCAACTGGATAGGTGTAGCGACAGTCTGTTGCTTAGACGACGGTTTTAATCTTACTGTTGTATTTCTTGTAAGGTCTTGTGAAAATAATTAATAAAGTGGCCGTATGCATCGCCCAGATGCAGAGGCCGGAGGTCATCCTCCTTTTCTAAAAAAAATGACGTTGGAGGAGGAGGAGGACATCACCGAGTCGGAGGAGGAGGAGGAGGACGACGACAAGGAGTTGAACTATCTTTTTATTTATCTATCGACTATGCTATGAACTGTCTATGTATCATTTTTTAATTATATATCTATGCTTATCTATGAGTATTGAGTCGGAGTCGAATGTGTATCGAGTCGGAGTCGAAAAAGAAGACGACGAGTAGTAAAAAATATAGTGCGTCTGCTGGAGCGGCGCACGTGCACAATTTTTCACAGCGCCAGCTGGAGCCAACGCTCTACTATGCGCAAAAACTAGCTATTCCGATGCTGTAAACGTTTATTTAGCACGCTGCATATTGCGCGCCTGTTTGAGATGCTTATACATAGAAAGTTTTGGGCTATTCAAGACCGGAAGATCGGAAGAACCAAACAAGACGACGACTAGTCTCTGTTACGTGCGTGTTTGCCTCTCTCTATGTGGCTCTCATCGCTGACTCTTGTTAGACTAGTCACAATGATAGTAACTTAGACTAGTAACAGGTATATGTTATTAGTCTATTTTGCTACCGCACTACAAAAAATCTGTTAATCCGTGACGAAGTTCTGTTGACGTTCTCAGAAACCGTCATCATTGTTGACGATTTCTTCTTGTTTGTCACAAAAACCGTCATGGATTAATAAGACAAGAAAGCGCTCCAACAAACCAGCCCCTTTACGACAAACACAAAGAGATCGTCATGAAAACCGTCATGCGTCAACCAGCTTGACCTAGCCTTCTCTCCTTTTTACGCAATCCAGACAGTCACCGATGTTTTGTGCTGATGTGTCAATGCGTACCCGTGTTTGTTTAGCGCGGTTCATGCTAATTTGTTTTTCAAGAAGTTTGCCGGGCCTTATTAACTCATTAATTAGGCCACGTCGGCCACCGGGGTTTGGTCGCCGGTTGACCTTATTTCATGGCGGAGATGCATCGGGGAGGCCATGGCAGCAACGACTAAGGCTACCAGGACGAAGTCGTCACTCACGCGAGCCTATGAAACCAAGCGGGGGCACCAGGTGTTGCCGGGAACATCGCTGGCGACGAGCTTTGCGGCAGCACTCTGGTGGCCAGGATGCAGACGAGGTTATAGGGCATGGGGAGACTAGCTAATCGACTTAGAGGAACCCTGGGAAACCCAGGAACTCGATTATGTGCTCAGTTTTGATGGCCATCAACTTTCGGAAGGATAGTGACTTGGCAGGCGGCGGCAGAGCTACAGCCATGGGGGAAGAGGAAGCTACAGGACACAAATGTGTGGTGTCATGCAACACTTTATTTATTAGGTTGTAGACTTATCTTGTCTTGGTATGTGTGATGTTACAATAACTAGCTATGTTACCACATGCCCCTATTTTCTCATTAATTACTCACCACATCATCTCTTTTGCCTAAAGATGTGTGATGCCAATGTTACTCCCACTATAGGTACTCTTAGTCGTTACTCTATTACCAGCTGCGTACGTGGGAGGGGGCCCCTGCACCTTGGAGGCCCGGGGCGGCCGGCCCTCATGGCCCCCCTCAGGACCGGCCCTAGTCACCTCGGTCTCCTGAAGCCAAACACTAATTCAGAAGTCAGAACACATTTGTCTGACTCATTACAATTTTGAGAGTGGTTTATTTATTTTAGTTCATTTTTCTCAAATAAATGATTTGCCACATATGAGCGTGCTATTTACATTGGGTGGTAATAAAGATCAGCATATTTGTGACCTGAGATCATCTTTTGTGACGAAGTAATCGCCAAAGATTCTGACAAATGGGCCAAGCGGATGCTGATGGGGTTGCTTCCATGTGGGTCCGGCTGTGGTTTTATCATCAATGGCGGCTGTCAGTAATACATCAAACGTTAGTTTTGACTGGTCAATGTTATTGACATATGGGCCCGAAAGATGCTAACATGGCTGCTTATAGGCCTGCCATCGGGGTTATATTCGTTGCACTAATGAAACATGAATGGACATGACGAATAAGAAGAGAGAGATATGTTTCCTTGTTAGAGAGAGCTTTATCGATCATGGAATAATCTTTATATAGTCAGCTACATTGTTTTTCTTGCGAGCAAAAGTTCTGATCTATTCAGCAACTGTCATGGAAGGACAAAGAACACCAGAAGTGACTGACATCTAGATAACTAGTCAATCTAGCGATGACTTCTGAAACGAGCCGAAGGCACACCGCCATCATTTGTCTTTGGCCCCGAAAAAGTTAACTTTTGGAAGGAGCAATATCCTACAAGGGAATAAAACCTAAAATGAACATGATAGATAAGAAAAAAATATCTTTTATCGTGAGAGAGAATTTTATTTGGTCATGAAACACCTATTACAATCATCAAGATCAGCTCATAAGTGCAAGCCGCCACACTGCAGAGCATAATTTTTTTTATATGAACTGGAAGGAGCAATATCAACCTTTTCATAGCCTTTTTTAGGGAGAGGACAACACTTATATAATCAAAGTAGAGTGGGTATTACAATCTTGTTGCACAAATTCTTCAAAGTCAAAAAGGAGAGGGTTTGCCAAACAAACACTCCCCCTATTGGTTTGAGTGAATTTTGCTATCAACTGTGCAACCTTGTTGATGTCCTTGCCCATTTTTGCAATCAGAATATTGCCATTCCCTTCACGAAGTGCTCCCAACTCAATGTATGCATCTCTCCAAGTAGATAAGTTAACAGTAGTTGGCATGACATTGGTTGCAGCCACACAGTCTGACTCCATGATAAGTTAACAGAAGTTCAGAGTACCTTCATGCATGCCTGTACCTCAACTTCCTTAGCACAGAGGCAAGCAAGTAATCTGTGCCCTTCAGCCATCAACACTCTTCTGTTGTGATCACGGATAAGAAGCCTGTCACTCGCCTCTCTTTTGAAAGCATTATAGGCAGCATCAGTGCTTACCTTCATAATGCCTTTGGGGGATGTTGCCAAGCAGAGCTCTACATTGTCGTGGGACTTTCGACGTTTACCTCAGATGCAGTGGTATGGCTTGGACCAACAACGCAGGCCGGCCCTTTTCCTTTTCCTTCTGACCCGTAGTTTGCTCCTTCCACCATTCTTAACTTTTAGTTCTACAGAAAAGGTAATAGAAGAGGTATGGATTATTGTGTATCCTAAATAAAGCTATCGCAAACGGTGATTTGCATGAACTCAAATTGCAAGTACTGCACCAAGTATTTCTCATTTGCTCTTCCTAGACGACAACACTTTAGTTTTTGAATCAAACCAACAACATACATCATCGGTAAAATAGTTACTCTCTAATTTTGAGAAAGGTACATGTGCTAGTTCATTAATCCTCACAAATGCGCTTTTTCAAGAAACAATGCCTGACCGGTGTGCAAAATGAAGTGACCGGCGTGAAAATGAAGTGAAATGGCCATATCCGCGGCATCGTCCCCCACCTAGTCGGAGGGGGAGGGGTCTCCCTCCTTCAATATGCGAATGATACCATAATAATGGTGGAGGGCTCCGCTCTAGATATTGCTAACCTGAAGCTCCTCCTCCTGTGCTTCCAACAAATGTCGGGCCTAACCATCAACTTCGATAAGAGCGAAGTGATGGTTCTCGGATACCCCATGGAGGAAGCACAGGCTATTGCTGACCGACTAAATTGTCGGTTGGGTTCTTTCCTCACGACTTACCTGGGGATCCCCATTAGTGATTCGCGCCTCACCGTGGCCGATCTTCGCCCCACGGTGACCCGTATGCAACATCGCGTTGAGCCCTGGAAAGGGTGCTGGTTGTCGAAGGCTGCTCGCGTGATCCTTATCAATTCTTCGCTTGCCGGCCTTCTATGGTTCCTCATGAGCTTCTATAGCCTCCATGAAACCCTTCATCAGGAGATCGCCAAATACCAATCCAGATTCTTCTGGGCTGGGGAGGGGGATAAGCAGAAGTACCACATGGTCAGCTGGCCAGATATCTGCAAACCCAAGGACCAGGGTGGTCTTGGGATCTTGTCCTCTCGACGCATGAACATTGCCCTCTTGACCCGTTGGCTCTGGCGCATTGCCAATGGCGATGGAGGACTTTGGCTCACTATCATCCAGAACAAGTACCTTCGTGGACAACCTCTCGCATTCTGTCAGCGCTCAGGCGGCTCCCAGTTTTGGCAGGCCGTAGTCCAGCTGCTGCCCGTGCTTTGCATTGGCACATCCATTTCAGTTGGTACTGGGTCCTTGACCCTGTTCTGGTTTGATAGGTGGCCTGGCGACACCCCCCTGGCCGCGCGTTTTCCGGAGCTCTTCGCCATTGCTGTTGACCCTCGGGTCTCTGTCGAGACGGCCCTTATTGACCTAGGGCGCCTCG
Organism: Triticum dicoccoides; assembly: GCF_002162155.2. Lineage (NCBI taxonomy): Eukaryota > Viridiplantae > Streptophyta > Magnoliopsida > Poales > Poaceae > Triticum > Triticum dicoccoides. Next base: position 731,457,680 of record NC_041384.1, on the reverse strand, counting down.
CTTTCCGCCGCCCGTTTGCCCCCCCCCCCTGAAGTAGCCGCTTGGGATGTCCTCCTCCAGGACATCGCCCTCCTCCCTATGGACGTCGCCGACACCCCGGACGCAATCTCTTGGCACCTGGAACCTTTCGGATGCTTCTTCACCAAATCTCTCTACGCGGCCATTGCCCCCTCGACGGCCCTCGAGCCCTTCAGTTTGATCTGGGACATCCGCCTGCCCCTGAAGATCAGGATCTTCCTGTGGCAATGGATCCGAGGCCGCCTCCCGTCCGGCGTAGAGGTCCTTAAGCGTAATGGACCTGGAGATGGGATGTGCCCCATGTGCGTCACGGTGGAGTATGCCAACCACATCTTCTTCTCGTGCTCCACAGCATAGTTCCTTTGTGTTGGGGAACGTAGCAGAAATTCAAAATTTTCCTACATGTCACCAAGATCTATCTATGGAGAGACCAGCAACGAGTAGAAAGAGAGTGCATCTACATACCCTTGTAGATCGCTAAGCGGAAGCGTTCAAGTGAACGGGGTTGATGGAGTCGTACTCGTCGTAATTCAAATCACCGATGATCCTAGTGCCGAACGGACGGCACGTCCGCGTTCAACACACGTACAGCCCGGTGACGTCTCCCACGCCTTGATCCAGCAAGGAGAGAGGGAGAGGTTGAGGAAGACTCCATCCAACAGCAGCACAACGGCGTGGTGGTGGTGGAGGAGCGTGGCAATCCAGCAGGGCTTCGCCAAGCACCATGGGAGAGGAGGAGTAGGAAGAGAGGTAGGGCTGTGCCAGAACTTCGTGTATAGCTCCCATGCGCCTCCCCACTATATATAGGGGTGGAGGGGCTGGTTTGTTGCCCTCCAAGTCCATTGGGGCGTTGGCCAAGGTGGGAGGAAAGAAATCTCATTATTTCCTTCCCCACCAATTGTTATCCCTCCTTTTTAGGGATCTTGATCTTATCCCTTCGGGATATGATCTTATTCCTTCTAAGGGGGGATCTTGGTGCGCCTTGACCAGGGGTGTGGGGCCTTGCCCCCACTACCCACGTCCATGTGGGTCCCCCCATGCAGGTGGGCCCCACTCCGGAACCTTCTAGAACCTTCCCGGTACAATACCGAAAAATCCCGAACATTTTCCGGTGGCCAAAATAGGACTTCCCATATATAAATCTTTACCTCCGGACCATTCCGGAACTCCTCCTGACGTCCGGGATCTCATCCGGGACCCCGAACAACATTCGGTAACCACATACAAACTTCCTTTATAACCCTAGCGTCATCGAACCTTAAGTGTGTAGACCCTACGGGTTCGGGAGACATGTAGACATGACCGAGACGTTCTCCGGTCAATAACCAACAGCGGGATCTGGATACCCATGATGGCTCCCACATGTTCCACGATGATCTCATCGGATGAACCACGATGTCAAGGACTTAATCAATCCCGTATTCAATTCCCTTTGTCTATCGGTATGTTACTTGCCTGAGATTCGATCGTCGGTATCCAATACCTTGTTCAATCTCGTTACCGGCAAGTCACTTTACTCGTTCCGTAACACATCATCCCGTGATCAACTCCTTGGTCACATTGCGCATATGATGATGTCCTACCGAGTGGGCCCAGAGATACCTCTCCGTTTACATGGAGTGACAAATCACAGTCTCGATCCGCATAAAACAATAGATACTTTCGGAGATACCTGTAGTGCACATTTATAGTCACCCAGTTACGTTGTGACGTTTGATACACCCAAAGCACTCCTTCGGTGTCCAGGAGTTACACGCTCTCATGGTCGAAGGAAGAGATACTTGACATTGGCAAAGCTCTAGCAAATGAACTACACGATCTTTTGTGCTAGTCTTAGGATTGGGTCTTGTCCATCACATCATTCTCCTAATGATGTGATCCCGTTATCAACGACATCCAATGTCCATAGCCAGGAAACCATGACTATCTGTTGATCACAACGAGCTAGTCAACTAGAGGCTCACTAGGGACATATTGTGGTCTATGTATTCACACGTGTATTTCGATTTCCGGATAATACAGTTATAGCATGAATAAAAGACAATTATCATGAACAAGGAAATATAATAATAATACTTTTATTATTGCCTCTAGGGCATATTTCCAACAGTCTCCCACTTGCACTAGAGTCAATAATCTAGTTCACATCGCCATGTGATTAACACTCACAGGTCACATCGCCACGTGACTAATACCCAAGAGTTTACTAGAGTCAGTAGTCTAGTTCACATCACTATGTGATTAACACTCAATGAGTTTTATGTTTGATCATGTTGCTTGTGAGAGAGGTTTTAGTCAACGGGTCTGAACCTTTCAGATCCGTGTGTGCTTTACAAATCTCTATGTCATCTCCTAGATGCAGCTACCACGCTCTATTTGGAGCTATTCCAAACAATTGTTCTACTTGGAGCTATTCTAAATTATTGCTCCATTATATGTATCCGGTCTCTCTACTCAGAGCTATCCGGATAGGTGTCAAGCTTGCATCGTCGTAACCTTTACGACGAACTCTTTTACCACCTCCATAATCGAGAAAATTCCTTAGTCCACTAGTTACTAAGGATAACTTTGACCGCTGTCCTGTGAGCCATTCTTGGATCACTCTTGTACCCCTTGACTGACTCATGGCAAGGCACACTTCAGGTGCGGTACACAGCATAGCGTACTGAAGAGCCTACGTCTTAAGCATAGGGGACGACCTTCGTCCTTTCTCTCTATTCTGCCGTGGTCGAGCTTTAAGTCTTAACTTCGTACCTTACAACTCAGGCAAGAACTCCTTCTTTGACTGGTCCATCTTGAACACCTTCATGATCATGTCAAGGTATGTGCTCATTTGAAAGTATTATTAAGCATTTTGATCTATCCTTATAGATCTTGATGCTCAATGTTCAAGTAGCTTAATCCAGGCTTTCCATTGAAAAACACTTTCAAAATAAACCTATATGCTTTCCAGAAATTCTACGTCATTTCTGATCAACAATATGTCAACAACATATACTCATCAGAAATTCTATAGTGCTCCCACTCACTTCTTTGGAAATACAAGTTTCTCATAAACTTTGTACAAACCCAAAATTTTTGATCATCATCAAAGCATACATTCCAACTCCGAGATGCTCACTCCAGTCCTTAGAAGGATTGCTGGAGCTTTGCATACTTATTAGCATCTTTCGGGATTGACAAAACCTTCCGGTTGTATCACATACAACCTTTCCTCATTAAAATCGTCGAGGAAACAATGTTTTGACATCCTATCTGCAAGATTTCATAAATAATGCAGTAATCGCTAATATAATTCCAACAGACTCTTAGCATCGCTACGAGTGAGAAAATCTCATCGTAGTCAACTCCTTGAACTTGTCGGAAAACATCTTAACGACAAGTCGAGCTTTCTTAATGGTGACATTTACCATCATTGTCCGTCTTCCTTTTGAAATCCATCTATACTCATTTGCCTTACGACCATCGAGCCGTTCTGCCAAAGTCTACACTTTGTTTTCATACATGGATCCTCTCTCGGATTTTATGGCCTCAAGCCATTTATCGGAATCCGGGCCCACCATCGCTTCTCCATAGCTCGTAGGTTCATTGTTGTCTAGCAACATGACCTTCAAGACAGGATTACGTACCACTCTGAAGTAGTACGCATCCTTGTCATCCTACGAGGTTTGGGAGTGACTTGATCCGAAGTTTCATGATCAATATCATAAGCTTCCACTTCAATTGGTGTAGGTGCCACAGGAACAACTCCCTGTGCCCTGTCACACACTAGTTGAAGAGACGGTTCAATAACCTCATCAAGTCTCCACCATCCTCCCACTCAATTCTTTCGAGAGAAACTTTTCCTCGAGAAAGGACCCGATTCTAGAAATAATCCATATTGCTTTCGGATCTGAATTAGGAGGTATACCCAACTGTTTTTGGTTTCCTATGAAGATGCATTTTATCCGCTTTGGGTTCGAGCTTATCAACCTGAAACTTTTTCATATAAGCGTCGCAGCCCCAAACTTTTAAGAAATGACAACTTAGGTTTCTCTAAACCATAATTCATACGGTGTCATCTCATCGGAATTACGTGGTGCCCTATTTAAAGTGAATGTGGTTGTCTCTAATGCCTAACCCATGAACGATAGTGGTAATTCGATAAGAGACATCATGGTACGCACCATATCCAATAGGGTGCAACTATGATGTTCGGACACACCATCACATTATGGTGTTCCAGGCGGTATTAATTGCAAAACAATTTCCACAATGTCTTAATTGTGTGCCAAAACTCGTAACTCAGATATTCATCTCTATGATCATATCATAGACATTTTATCCTCTTGTCACAATGATCTGCTACTTCACTCTGAAATTACTTGAACCATTCAATAATTCAGACTTGTGTTTCATCAAGTAAATATACTCAACATTTACTCGAATCATCTGTGAAGTAAGAACATAATGATATTCACTGCATGGCTCAGCACTCATTCGACTGCGCACATCAAAATGTGTTACTTCCAACAAGTTGCTATCTTGTTCCATCTTACTGAAAATGAGGCTTTTCAGTCATCTTGCCCATGTGGTATGATTTGCATATCTCAAGTGATTCAAAATCAAGTGAGTCCGAACGATCCATTTGCATGGAGTTTCTTCATGCATATACACCAATAGACATGGTTCGCATGTCTCAAACTTTTCAAAAACGAGTGAGTCAAAGATCCATCAACATGGAGCTTCTTCATGCGTTTTATACCATTATGACTTACATGGCAGTGCCACAAGTAAGTGGTACTATCATTACTATCTTATATCTTTTGGAATGAAAATGTGTATCACTACGACCGAGATTCAATAAACCATTCCTTTAGGTGCAAGACCATTGAAGGTATTATTCAAAAATAGAGTAACCATTATTCTCCTTAAATGAATAACCGTATTGCGATAGACATAATCCAATCATGTCTATGCTCAACGCAAACACCAATCTCGGTGGTAGAGGGAGCGTGCGATGCTTGATCATATCAACCTTGGAAACACTTCCAACATATATCGTCAGCTCACCTTTAGCTAGTCTCCGTTTATTCCGTAGCTTTTATTTCGAGTTACTAACACTTAGCAACCGAACCGGTATCCAATACCCTGGTGCTACTAGGAGTACTAGTAAAGTACACATTAACATAATGTATATCCAATATACTTCTATCGACCTTGCCAGCCTTCTCATCTACCAAGTATCTAGGGTAATGCTGCTCCAGTGTTTGTTCCCCTTATTACAGAAGCACTTAGTCTCGGGTTTGGGTTCAACCTTGGGTTTCTTCACTAGAGCAGCAGCTGAATTGCCGTTTCATGAAGTATCCCTTTGTTCCCTTGCCCTTCTTGAAACTAGTGGTTTCACCAACCATCAACAATTGATGCTCCTTCTTGATTTCTACTTTCGCGGTGTCAAACATCATGAATATTTCAAGGATCATCATATCTATCCCTGATATGTTATAGTTAATCACGAAGCTCTAGCAGCTTGGTGGCAATGACTTTGGGGAAACATCACTATCTCATCTGGAGGATCAACTCCCACTCGATTCAAGTGATTGTTGTGCTCAGACAATCTGAGCACAAGCTCAACGATTGAGCTTTTCTCCCTTAGTTTGCAGGCTAAGAAAATCGTCGGAGGTCTTATACCTCTTGACGTGGGCACGAGCCTGAAATCCCAATTTCAGCCCTCGAAACATCTCATATGTTCCGCGACGTTTCGAAAACGTCTTTGGTGCCTCTACTTAAACCATTTAATTAAACTATCACGTAGTTATCAAAACGTGTATGTACGATGTTCGCAACATCGACAAACGACGTTGGGGTTCAGCACACTGAGCGGTGCATTAAGGACATAAGCTTTCTACTGATCGCATAATCGCTACTATCAACTTTCAACTATATTTTCTCTAGGAACATATCTAAACAGTGGAACTAAAGCGCGAGCTTACGACATAATTTGCAAAAGGTCTTTTGACTATGTTCAGGATAATTAAGTTCATCTTATGAACTCCCACTTAGATAGACATCCCTCTGGTCATCTAAGTGATCACATGATCCGAGTCAACTAGGCCGTGTCCGATCATCACGTGAGACGGACTAGTCATCATCGGTGAACATCTTCATGTTGATCGTATCTACCATACGACTCATGCTCGACCTTTCGGTCTCCGTGTTCCAAGGCCATGTCAGCACATGCTAGGCTCGTCAAGTTAACCCTAAGTGTTTTCGCTGTGTAAAACTGTCTTACACCCGTTGTATGTGAACGTAAGAATCCATCACACCCGATCATCACGTGGTGCTTAGAAGCGACGAACTGTAGCAACGGTGCATAGTTAGGGGAGAACACTTCTTGAAATTTTGTAAGGGATCATCTTATTTACTACCGTCGTCCTAAGCAAACAAGATGCATAAACATGATAAACATCACATGCAATCAAATAGTGACTGGCCAATATCATTTTGCTCCTTTTGATCTTCATCTTCGGGGCTCCATGGTCATCATCATCACCGGCACGACACCATGATCTCCATCATCATGATCTCCATCATTGTGTCTTCATGAAGTCGTCACGCCAACGACTACTTCTACTTCTATGACTAACGCGTTTAGCAATAAAGTAAAGTAGTTTACATGGCGTTCTTCAATGACACGCAGGTCATACAATAAATAAAGACAACTCCTATGGCTCCTGCCGGTTGTCATACTCATCGACATGCAAGTCGTGAATCCTATTACAAGAACATGATCAATCTCATACATCACATATCATTCATCACATTCTTCTTGGCCATATCACATCACATAGCATACCCTGCAAAAACAAGTTAGACGTCCTCTAATTGTTGTTGCATGTTTTACGTGGCTGCTATGGGTTTCTAGCAAGAACGTTTCTTACCTACGCAAGACCACAACGTGATATGCCAATTGCTATTTACCCTTCATAAGGACCCTTTTCATCGAATCCGTTCCGAGTAAAGTGGGAGAGACTGGCACCCGCTAGCCACCTTATGCACCAAGTGCATGTCAATCGGTGGAACCTGTCTCACGTAAGAGTACGTGTAAGGTCGGTCCGGGCCGCTTCATCCCACAATACCGTCGAAACAAGATTGGACTAGTAACGGTAAGCATATTGAACAACATCAACGCCCACAACTACTTTGTGTTCTACTCGTGCAAAGAATCTACGCAATAGACCTAGCTCATGATGCCACTGTTGGGGAACGTAGCAGAAATTCAAAATTTTCCTACGTGTCACCAAGATCTATCTATGGAGAGACCAGCAACGAGTAGAAAGAGAGTGCATCTACATACCCTTGTAGATCGCTAAGCGGAAGCGTTCAAGTGAACGGGGTTGATGGAGTCGTACTCGTCGTGATTCAAATCACCGATGATCCTAGTGCCGAACGGACGGCACGTCCGCATTCAACACACGTATAGCCCGGTGACGTCTCCCACACCTTGATCCAGCAAGGAGAGAGGGAGAGGTTGAGGAAGACTCCATCCAACAGCAGCACAACGGCGTGGTGGTGGTGGAGGAGCGTGGCAATCCAGCAGGGCTTCGCCAAGCACCATGGGAGAGGAGGAGTAGGAAGAGAGGTAGGGCTGTGCCAGAACTTCGTGTATAGCTCCCATGCGCCTCCCCACTATATATAGGGGTGGAGGGGCTGGTTTCTTGCCCTCCAAGTCCATTGGGGCGTTGGCCAAGGTGGGAGGAAAGAAATCTCATTATTTCCTTCCCCACCAATTGTTATCCCCCCTTTTTAGGGATCTTGATCTTATCCCTTCGGGATATGATCTTATTCCTTCTAAGGGGGGATCTTGGTGCGCCTTGACCAGGGGTGTGGGGCCTTGCCCCCACTACCCACGTCCATGTGGGTCCCCCCATGCAGGTGGGCCCCACTCCGGAACCTTCTAGAACCTTCCCGGTACAATACCGAAAAATCCCGAACATTTTCCGGTGGCCAAAATAGGACTTCCCATATATAAATCTTTACCTCCGGACCATTCCGGAACTCCTCCTGACGTCCGGGATCTCATCCGGGACCCCGAACAACATTCGGTAACCACATACAAACTTCCTTTATAACCCTAGCGTCATCGAACCTTAAGTGTGTAGACCCTACGGGTTCGGGAGACATGCAGACATGACCGAGACGTTCTCCGGTCAATAACCAACAGCGGGATCGGGATACCCATGATGGCTCCCACATGTTCCACGATGATCTCATCGGATGAACCACGATGTCAAGGACTTAATCAATCCCGTATTCAATTCCCTTTGTCTATCGGTATGTTACTTGCCCGAGATTCGATCGTCGGTATCCAATACCTTGTTCAATCTCGTTACCGGCAAGTCACTTTACTCGTTCCGTAACACATCATCCCGTGATCAACTCCTTGGTCACATTGCGCATATGATGATGTCCTACCGAGTGGGCCCAGAGATACCTCTCCGTTTACACGGAGTGACAAATCCCAGTCTCGATCCGCATAAAACAATAGATACTTTCGGAGATACCTGTAGTGCACCTTTATAGTCACCCAGTTACGTTGTGACGTTTGATACACCCAAAGCACTCCTACGGTGTCCAGGAGTTACACGCTCTCATGGTCGAAGGAAGAGATACTTGACATTGGCAAAGCTCTAGCAAATGAACTACACGATCTTTTGTGCTAGTCTTAGGATTGGGTCTTGTCCATCACATCATTCTCCTAATGATGTGATCCCGTTATCAACGACATCCAATGTCCATAGCCAGGAAACCATGACTATCTGTTGATCACAACGAGCTAGTCAACTAGAGGCTCACTAGGGACATATTGTGGTCTATGTATTCACACGTGTATTACGATTTCCGGATAATACAGTTATAGCATGAATAAAAGACAATTATCATGAACAAGGAAATATAATAATAATACTTTTATTATTGCCTCTAGGGCATATTTCCAACACTTTGGTCCTGTTTCCGCGAGACGGTTGGGGGCCAGTGGTGCAACACCAACTTCCCTGACCTGCTTGCGGAGATTCAAGCCTCCCCCCTCGCTACAGGCATATTACATGGCTTTGCGTTGGGGTCCTTGCCTGGACGCTTTGGACCGTACGCAATAAGCTTGTCATACAGAAGGTGCCTCTTCGACGTGCTACTGACGCCATCTTTAAAATGTGTGGATATTTGCAGCTCTGGCGGCCGCTTAGCCGCCCCAGGACCGGGACGTCATCAGCAACCTCCTCGTCGACCTTCGATCGATGGCCTTCCGCTTGGCACCTCCGCTACCTCCC